>NC_132794.1:37861428-38167857 GCF_048418805.1 Vulpes vulpes
GAAAGTTCCCTGTGCACTTGAGAAGAATGTGTATTCAGTTGAGTTTGGATGTAAAGTTCTGTAGATATCTGTGAAATCCATCTGGTCCAGTGTATCATTTAAAGCTCTCGTTTCTTTGGAGATGTTGTGCTTAGAAGACCTATCCAGGGTAGAAAGAGCTAGATTGAAGTCACCAAGTATAAGTGTATTATTATCAAGGTATTTCTTGAGTTTGGTTATTAATTGGTTTAAATATTTGGCAGCTCCCACATTCGGGGCATATATATTGAGGATTGTTAAGTCCTCTTGTTGGATAGATCCTTGAGTATGAGATAGTGTCCCTCTTCATCTCTCACTATAGTCTTTGGGGTAAATTTTAATTTATCTGATATAAGGATGGCAACCCCTGCTTTCTTTTGAGGACCATTTGAATGGTAAATGGTTCTCCAACCTTTTATTTTCAGGTTGTAGGTGTCCTTCTGTCTAAAATGAGTCTCTTGTAGACAGCAAATATATGGGTCCTGCTTTTTTATCCAGTCTGAGACCCTGCGCCTTTTGATGGGGTCATTAAGCCTGTTCACGTTCAGAGTTACTATTGATAGATATGAGTTTAGTGTCATCATATCTATTCAGTCCTTGTTTTTGTGGATTGTTCCAGTGAACTTCTTCTTAAAGGGGAATTTTAAGAGTCCCCCTTAAAATTTCTTGCAGAGCTGGTTTGGAGGTTACATATTCTTTCAGTTCCTGCCTGTCTTGGAAGCTCTTTATCTCTCCTTCCATTTTGAATGAAAGCCTTGCTGGATAAAGTATTCTTGGTTGCATGTTCTTTTCATTTAGGACCCTGAATATATCCTGCCAGCCCTTTCTGGCCTGCCAGGTCTCTGTGGAGAGGTCTGCTGTTACCCTAATATTCCTCCCCATAAAAGTCAGGGACTTTTTTTCTCTTGCTGCTTTAAGGATCTTCTCCTTATCTTTGGAATTTGCAAGCTTCACTATTAGATGTCGAGGTGTTGAACGGTTTTTGTTGATTTTAGGGGGGGATCTCTCTATTTCCTGGATCTGAATGCCTGTTTCTCTTCCCAGATTCAGAAAGTTTTCAGCTAGGATTTGTTCAAATACATATTCTGGCTCTCTGTCCCTTTCGGCGCCCTCAGGAACCCCAATTAAACGTAGGTTTTTCTTCCTCAGGCTGTCATTTATTTCCCTTAACCTATCCTCATGGTCTTTTAATTGCTTGTCTCTTTTTTCCTCAGTTTCCCTCTTTGCCATCAACTTGTCTTCTATGTCACTCACTCGTTCTTCCACCTCGTTAACCCTCGTCGTTAGGACTTCTAGCTTGGATTGCATCTCATTTAATTGATTTTTAATTTCTGTCTGATTGGATCTAAATTCTGCAGTCATGAAGTCTCTTGAGTCCTTTATGGTTTTTTCTAGAGCCACCAGTAGCTGTAAAATAGTGCTTCTGAATTGGCTTTCTGACATTGAATTGTAATCCATATTTTGCAACTCTGTGGGAGAGAGGGCTGTTTCTGATTCTTTTTTTTTGAGGTGAGGTTTTCCTTCTAGTCATTTTGCTCAGTGCAGAGTGGCCAAAAACAAGTTGTATTGGGAAAAGGAGAAAAAGAGAGAGAAGGAAAGAAAAGAGAAAAAGAAAAAAGAGAAGAAAAAAAAAGGGAAAAAGAGAAGAAAAAGAAAGATAAAGAAACAAAGGAGAAAGAAAAAAAAAAGGGTGGGGTGGGGTGGGGGAAGCAATCAGAAATCAAGAAGAAAGAAAGAAAAAAAAAAGCACAAAACAAAACAAAACAAAACAAAAACACAAACAAAAACAAAAACAAAAACAAAAACAAAAACAAAAACCACGGGGAGTATCTTCCGATTCTGTATACTTTAAGTCCCTTGACTTCCCTTGGAACTGGTCCGTCTCCTTGGTCTTCTGGGGGAGGGGCCTGCTGTGCTGATTCTCAGGTGTTAGCACTTGGGGGAGCTGCTCTGCCCCTGCCTGGTGCAGGGCTCGGTGGGGGTTGTTCACCCCGTGAGGCCCCGGGAGGAAGCCACAGTGGCGGGGGCAGCTCTGCAGCCCTGGAGTCAGCTCCTGCAGTAGCTCCGGGGCTCTCCGTCTGCAGGGCCTGGAGGCTCCAGGGCGGGGCCGCTGATCTGTTCAGCTCGGGGCAGGAGCGTCCTCGCTGTCCTGGGCCCTCCCGGCCTCTGCCTGTCCCGGGGGGAGGCCGGATCCTGGGCTGTGTCCCGGCGCCCTGTGCTCCGGGGCCTGCGCTGTTGGATTCGCGCTCCCGCCCCGCAGCCCCCTCCGCGGAGCCGCCGCCCGAGCCCCTCCGAGCTGCTCCGGGTCCCGCCGAGCGCTGCAGCCCTTAGGGAGCTCGGGGCATCTCCCGGGGCGCAGGTGCCTGTTAGTGTCCCCGGGAGCCGAGGGCATCCCCGCCCTCCTGGGTCCTGCTCCACCTCCCTGCGGGCCCCTTTCCGCGGGGAAGGTTGGTGCAGGTCCTGCTCCTCCGGGACGGGGCTCTCCTGTCCTGGGGACACTCGCCCCGGCCTCAGCCCGGCTCCTCGGGGCCCCTCCCCCTTGGAGGCCTTTTGTGTCTTTCTTTCTTTTTCCCCGTCTTCCTACCTGATAGAAGCGCGAACTCTTCTCACTGCAGCGTTCCAGCTGGTCTCTCTTTAAATCTCAGGCGGAATTCATAGATTTTCAGGATGATTGGATGGTTTTCTAGGTAATTTGTTGAGGACAAGTGACTTGGGGACCCTGCTCTGCCGCCATCTTGCCCCTCCCCCCAGCATAATCAGAGGGAGAGAATCTAATCAAACTCCCCACTGAGTGCAGAGGCTGATGTGGGACTCCATTTCATGACCCTGAAATCATGACCTGAGCCAAATTCAAGAATCTGAAGCTTAACTGACACAGCCACCCATGCATCCCCAATTAACATTTTTAAATGGATCACACTTTTGATATCCTATTTAGGAATATTTTGCCTAAAACATGGCCACAAGATTTTCTCCTGTTTGCTCCTAAATTTTAAGTTTTACGTTTACACCTATGGTACATTTGGAGTCAATTTCTGTTTAAAATGTAAAATATGGATCAAGGATCAATTGCACATGAATGTCTGATTTTTCCGGCATAATTGTTTGAAAAAATATCCTTTCACCTAAAATTATGACTTCCCTCAATTAATTATATATGTTGGGTCTGTTTTAGGGCTCAACAGTTTGTTCCATTTATGTGCATACCTTCAACAATACCATACTGCCTTGATTACTGTAGCTTTATAATAAGCCAATATCAAGTGCAAATTCAACTCTTTTACTCTTTTTCATATAAACCTTAGAGAAATATTTTAATATCTATAAAATATACTTGGATTTTGATTTAGATTATATTGATCTACAGATCAGATTAGGTATAATGATATACTATTAAGTCTTCTAATCCTGAATTTAGTATCGGTTTCCACCTGTTAGGACTTTTTTATTTCTTTCGGTGGTGTTTTG
The DNA here is from genome assembly GCF_048418805.1 of Vulpes vulpes. Lineage (NCBI taxonomy): Eukaryota > Metazoa > Chordata > Mammalia > Carnivora > Canidae > Vulpes > Vulpes vulpes. The sequence goes on from NC_132794.1 coordinate 37,864,915, forward strand.
TAGTGGACCAAGCAAGACCATATTGTGTTAGATTTGTAGCTAAATCTTTTATTTTTTGTGTAGTTTTGTAAATGATGCTCTTTAATTTTTTTTTATTTCCAAGTGTTTAATAATTTTATTTTATTTTTTTAAAAAGATTTTATTTATTTACTCATAGAGACAGAGAGAGAGAGGCAGAGACACAGGCAGAGGGAGAAGCAGGCTCCACGCAGAGAGCCTGACGTGGGACTCAATCCAGGGTCTCCAGGATCACTCCCCGGGCTGCAGGCGGTGCTAAACCGCTGCACCACCAGGGCTGCCCTAATGCTATTATTTTAAAGAAAAAAAAAACAAAACCTGATTTTTGTACTACTGAGCTTGTTTACAGCCATCTTGCTAAACCCACTATTTTTCTAGGAACTTTTTGTTTAGAGTCCATAAGATTTATATGTTGACTATAAATAAGAATGGTTTTATTTCCTTTTTTCCAACCTCTATTTCAAGATTTTTTCCTTTCCTTGCTATACTGTTTGGGATTTCTAGCATGATATTGAATATGAATGGAGAGGCTACTTCATTAATTTTTTTCAATCTAATTCTCATTATTTTTCATATTCAAAAATTTCTACTGATCTTCAGTTTCACTGATGCTTCCTTCTGGTATCTCTATTATAATATTGAGGCCATCTAGTATTTTTTTAAATTTCAGATATGTATTTCTAAAATTTCTATTTATATTTTTTTCTGCCATGAACTTCTACTTTTCCATTCAAGAATGTTAAATTTTTACTTAATAGATTGTTACTCAAGGCTTTGTGTGATAATATCATCATCCTGGCAATCCTGGGTTGACATCTCATTGTCTTTGCACTTGATAATTAGTTGTATTTTCCTCCCCTTAATTCTTTGGTATGGTGCTATTTTCTATCATACTCTGAAAATTTTGAATATTGAGAGATTCTGGGCTCTGGTCATATCCTCTGGAATTGTATCATTGCTGCTATTTAGAAGGAAGATGACAAAGGTTAGGTTCAGGAGGCAAGTTTTATTTCATCTTTTGTGGCAATAGCTCCAATGCCAGTGTACCCTCAAAATTTGAAACTTTCTGTGCTTGAACTACTCAGGAGTTCATTTGGGACTAAAATACTTGGTTAGTGGTTTATATCATAGTTCAATGCTCAAACGCTTTTGCTCTGTGTTATTGGGTGTTAACAGTGGTGGTAAGTGCAGGTCCATGTATTGATTTATACCTAGAGCCAGGGCATCTGCTTCTCTAGCTCATTCTTCTTCAGTATTTTTCCCACAGTTTCTAGTACTCAAAGGCCTCCTTCCCCAACTTTTCTGAATTGAAAAATAATTTCTCTCAGTTTTAGGCCCTGTCTTGCCATACAATTATACATGACTAGATCCATCGTTAAGGCAAAGTGTCAAATGATCAGAAAGAATAAAATCATGTAATTCCTCACAGACACTTTAGATTACAGGGTTTCTCTGACTAAAGACAAGTCTTTTCTTTCTTTAAGTGTTTTATGAGCCCTTGTCCTATTTGCTACTGTTCCAATTTTAAGAGTCCTTGTGTAGTTGCTTTCCGTATTGTGTCCAGATTTCTAGTTGTAAGCAGTGGTGGTAGGGGGTTAGATAAAGTGGGTTTGCTCCATCTTCATCAGCACCAGAAATCAGAAAACACAGATATCCAGGATTTTACTTGATAAGTGGAATCCAATGACATAAAATTCACTTAATATATTTTTAAATGTGAAAAATAATTATGATTTGCTAGAATCTGTTCATTGTTATGCTAAAATCTATTAATTGTTATATGTGAAATAAATGTAAATTTTGGGAATTAGTAATGTGTTCTAACGTAAGATGAGAACTATGGGGTATAGAAAAGTCTGAGTCCCCTTTAATGTTACTAGGCTAGAAAGAGAGCAGTATTCAAATCTCAGTCTATTTATAAACCTGGGCTTATGAACACTACGCAATATAGGTTATGAAAGACAATTTATCATCTGATTTATAAGAATTTGTTATTCTTTAAAAGAAGAGCTGAGAAAGGAAGAAATATCAGGATACTCAGGCATTCATTCAGGTATTAATTTGCAAAAGTTTGAATAGTAACTTTAAGATACATGTTATTATCATGTGTTTTATAAGCCATGAATCCTGTCCTCATGCAGCTTATATGGTAATAGAAAGTGTAAGTTTGTAAATCAATACACAATTACAAAACAGCACAATTAGTGCTATGGTAAAATTCAGTGTAAGGTTCAGAAATAGGATGGATTGGCAAAGGTTATCTCTCTCTCTCTCTGGGAAGGGAAAGAAAGAAAAATTTTTGATAAGACCTAAAGCTTAAAGAATGAGAAATTAAGTGATAGAGAGAGAGGGAAGGTCATGCCGTCTGGAAGGACTAGCAGTGTAGTGGCATGTCAAGAAAAAGGACCAACCTTATCTCTATTCTTATGATAAGGGATAAGTGACTAGGCATGTATTAGCTAAATTGTTACTACATTATCTGAGTGAAGTCTGTAAAGTCATTATCTTATGACAAATTTTGGTGAAGCAAGTGGCATCTTGTTACCTGTTACCAGGAGTAGAAATCTAAACACTTCTGCCCACTGCATGGTGGTATTAGAGTGTGCAAGGGAAACAGTATAGTCAACCACTGGATGTAACAATGCTTTACTCAGAGGAGAGACAGCAAAAGCACCTTCTGCAGTGGGCATTGGTTCCCCATGGCCAGCAGGTCCCTTTGGCAGCCAAATGGGCTGTTGACTGCAAGCACTGTTTTTGCGCAGCACTAGGACCCCATCCTCTTTTCATAGGGGACAGACACAGTAGCATGGTTGGCTAGGTACCATATACTTACAGAACAAAGTCATAGACAGTAAGTCTAAAACATAGAAAGATATTCCCACACAATGTGATGAGCCCAGCACAGCATATGAAGGCTCTCTCTCTCTTGGCATGGTAGTGTTCTCAGCCTATTCTAATATGGCCAAGAGAGATGCAAAGACTGTGTATATCAGACTGTCTTTCACAGCCTTTTAATACCAAAATGGCTTCATCATTATTATTTTTTTTTTAATTTTTTTTTTGTATTTATTTATGATAGTCACAGAGAGATAGAGAGAAAGGCAGAGACACAGGCAGAGGGAGAAGCAGGCTCCATGCACCGGGAGCCCGACGTGGGATTCGACCCCGGATCTCCAGGATCGCGCCCTGGGCCAAAGGCAGGCGCTAAACCGCTGCGCCACCCAGAGATCCCCGGCTTCATCATTATTTATATAAAAACTTTTTTTTAATTAAAAATTGGTTTTGAATCTAAGCTTTATATACTTCAGTATCATGAGAGTCTCAAACATAGAAGCCAAGTGTTCTGACACCCAGGTCAGGGCTTTGTCTGCTGAATGATTTTTTATGTTTATTATTTCTTGGCCATTTGTAACTTCCAAAGGAGAATTTATACTAATTAAAATTTATTTAGAATTGGAACACAGAAGATGGTCAGATTCAATTTTCATTTGAAGTGTCTGACTGAGGACTTGCCAGTGCTGTTGCCTTGAATATAAAATCAAGCGCTTATCCTACAATCCTATAACTATGAACTCCTAGGCAATGAAAAACTGTGACTAAAGGATTTAACTAGCTATTTCCAATGGAATGAATAGATTGCTCATCAGAATAAATATACTTGGGTTTTAATATAAGGGCTTTATTTTTATTATCCTCTGTACTTTTGAAAATTCAGACTTAGCTTTCCTCTTTTTCTTGTTGTACGGCTGCTATGTACTTACCCCCTTAAAAATCCCTGGCCATTTCCCCAAGGGGGATAGAGTCAGTGGACTGAATAGGATTAGCATCAAAAGTCACCACTGCTTTCCTAAGCAGAGTTTAAAAATAGGATCTTTGAATAATAAGGGATTTACGTCTCAACCAAGCAGGGTGCGGAAGGAAATTATTTGGATTTAGACCAATAGAGATTAGAGTATGATTACAGACTACCTTGTCCTTTATATCAGATTAAGGGACTTGAAAGAGAAGACTTGCAGGACAAAAAGTCAGGTCACAAAATTTTCCACCTGCTTCCCTAAATGAATCACAGAAAGATCACTCTCTATACATTTCTGAATGTGAGAGCACTGACTGAAGCAAACACAAAGAGGTGAAGGTGTGGCAGTGGAACAGTATAAGGTTTAATGAAAATTACCTTTGGAGATTATCAATATAGGACTCAAGTCAAGGAACCAAAACAGGTAACCGATAATAATCTTTTATATAGATCTTTTATCTTAAAAAAATAAAAGAAAAACAAACTCCAGGGAAGAAAATGCATCATATGTAGCCCAAATCCATCAATTCCTAGAATAAGGCATTTATTGTTAATAAAGGATTCTTATCAGGGACAAACAAGAGAGAGTTTTCTTCAATATAAGATGAATTTACATTGCTTAATCAAAGCTTGGATTAAAAATGGTTCCTTTTGATTTTACTAAGATGTTTTGGAGGAAGAAAAATGCCTATATAAAATCATTTTTAAAATATTTCCCAAACTGAAGTAGGTGTCTGTTTAGTAATAGTTTATTAAAAAGGCAATTAAAGATAAGGGAAAATCAGGTAGCATGCACTACTCAAGTATCAACAAATATGGAGAAAAAAAGTCATTTTTAAATTGCAAAGTATTTTACTTACATAAATAGAAACTTCAAAAAATGTCGGAAACCTTTTTGTGTAATCTGCATTATTTCCTTTATGAAAATAGTAAGAATTCTTTGAAAAAGAACTTGTTAAAATCTTTTTGAACTAGGACATGACAAATTCTTGCTGTATATTTTGAAAAAAAATTACAAGTTAAACTGATATTTGAACATTTTCTCCTACTTGAAAATCCACTTATTCTGAAATCTGTAGAAAATTTCAGAGTAGCAGCAAGAAGGTAAACCTTTTGTCTATAGTTAAAAGTTCTGATATGGCTGTCAGCTTTTTGTTTTATGTCTTGTAGTGACTTTTAATTGCATACGTATAGATTTAATTTAAAAATTTTTAAATATGATTAAAATAGGAAATATGATGGAAAATGATATACACATCAACTTTTGTATAAAGGCAAGAACAATTAATACTTTTTCTCTCATGAGATAATTACTAGTTTTGTGTTTATTATATTATCAATAATTTCATTTTCTACCATAGGGCTGTTAAAGCATTAGTATAATTGGTAAGAATTTACTTAGCTATAGTAATTCATATTACTCTGAAATTGAACTGGAGAAAGTCTATTATCTTGGTAGATCCTTTAATCATATTTATTATAATGAATAAATAACTTTAAAATTGTATTATTGGTCACTTATTGAGATTAACTATTTGAAATAGTAATTCCACTATATATATAAATGCCTACAAAGCCTGGAGATGGGTGTATATATATATATATATATACATATATAATAGATACATATTATACAGAGATTATATAGTCAAATACAGAGGCTATGAAACTCTTCAACAGCTATCTTTTGAAAAAACACTTTATTGAAGTGTGATTAATATACAAAAAACCTGTACTCATTTAATGCATTCAACTTGATGAGTTTGGAGAGAAGATATACCCCTGAAACCATCACTATATCCTGTGCCTTATATATCTAGTGCCTCCAAAAGTTTGCTCTCATTCTCTTTACCATCAAGATCAGTATTCTTTCATTCTTTAGAAGTTTCAATATAATATTAATATTACATTAATTCAGTAAATAGTTCTAAATATGAATCACTACTTCAGACTATCCATCTTTCATATGACATTGTTCACTATCACTAACAATGTAGAGAATTACATTGTTCTCATGATTTAAGTGTTCTAAAATTAAATTTTTAACCATGTTAAACCAAAAGATAAAAACCAAACACTACATTGAAATATTTGTCATTAATCTGTTTTTTTGATAATAGGTTACTATAAAGAAAATATTATGAATTATGTTAGAACCTTGTCCCTAGGACATGGAAAGAGCCAAATAAATTGTTAGAAAATCTATTTATTCCTAATCATCTTTTTGTTTCTTTATTTTTTAATTTAGCTGTGGGATGTCTTTTGGAATAATTGAGTTGATGCATCATGCATTTTAATTCTCATACTTATTGAGGTATGTTAAGCAGTAAATATAGTTTGATAAAGCCTGCAGGTTATAATGTTTTCACAGTGGATAGAAAGCATCATTTTGCATGAGTCATTCTTAAAAAGATTTTTCTGAATGTGTTGGATTTAGACATGGGTATATAGAATGAGATTAATGTGTGATGTGGAGGGTTTATGCCTACAAAGCCTGGAGATGGGTGTTTGGAAACAGAGAAGTTGTCAATGTTAATGGAATTATGAAAGATAAAAATATTAAATTAGCTATAAAACCTGATAAAGCAACATGTTTTGAAAGTTAAGCAGGTTGATTTTATATTATTTTACTAAAATTTCATTTTGTGGGAAATGCTTTTCCCTTTGTAAAATTTCACATTGTCATTAGAAGATGAAATTTTCAAATGTTTTCAGAATTGAATTGTGGGAAAAATTACCACTATGACTTTATGGCCTTAAAGGATTACAACAAAGACACATTCAGAAACAGAAGAGCCTGTTATAGTAGGCAGAGTACTTGATTTGTGTTTCTTTACTAATTAGATTTTATGTTTGCAGCCAGAGAAATATATGTATTTCAAAATACAGATTTAATAGGTTGTTGGAATCAAATCACCAACAATGTATTTTGGTGGAATGGAATGTATTTTAAACTATTTTAAACTCATCTGTCTGATCTGGGAAGGAACAATGTCAGACACGGAATAAAAAAAAAAAATAAAAAAAAAAATAAAAAAAGTTTATTAAAAACTATTGCCTACTTGGGATATTTTGCTATTCTCCTAAATCGTGGGGTTGGTTATTTTGATTAATGATGAGAGGCTGTGGAAATGACTTCCCTAGAAATCTTGACTGGGCTAGAAACCCATCTGTCTTATGTGGTTTAGTTGTAGTCCTGCCTGGAGGCAAAGAATAGATAACCTGAAATAGAATGAGAGACCCAAAGGAGAGGATTAAGTCACTAGATTAGTGGTGACCATATGCTCTCTAGAAGGTTTGTAAAACTGCTCATTTTCATGGGAAAAGATGTTTTCTCAGTGGCCTTGAATTTTAGTAAGAGAACAATGCCACCAGGTTCCTTTAAAATGCCCCTTCGATCCGCTAGAGTAAGTAGTCTTTCAAAGAGAATATTTTTGTTCCAGATATATAAACCTGCTAAATTGCTATGAAAACTGTTTCACCTACATGTCTCCTTACTACCTAATTCTCTTATCCCTTCTCCCATTTTTCTACTCATAGTCCCTCTTTCTTTCCTTCCTTCCCTACAAAATATTTTGGAATGCTTCGCTAATATTTTTTTCCAGATGCTGTATTTCAGTACATTGGTTAGCAGTAACAGAACATACTAGAAAGAAATAAAACTCCTTTTCAATTTAAGGCACACCATCTTGTTTACCTTGACTCTTAATCTTTAACTGTTAGTAACAAAAAGGTTTTAAGCATAAACCAAAACTGACTGAGCTACTGTTCTAAAAGTAATTCCATACTTCTAGAAAATACTGCACTACATAGTTAGAAAATAGTTTTTAAACCTAAAGTCATCTTTGTGTCTAATCTCTCCTTTACTATAACCCAAATATAGAGCTTTCTTTACTATTGCTGAAAATGTATTTATTTTTTTATGAGGCCATGAACTCAAAGGATATCAGTTCTTCTTAAACTGGAAAAGGTATAACCAAAGAGCTTTATTTCATGCTTGTTTTTTTTTTTTTTTTTTTTCTCTTTCTCTCTCTCTTCTCTCTGTATTGGCACTTAGATGAAGCGATTCTATTAAGGTGTAAAATGAATTAGTATTCTCATTAAGTCATCAAAGAGATTTTGTGTGTGTATATGTCTTTTGTCACCTATGAGAATTCAATGCTATCTAATTGCTCTTGCCTTTCATGTCACCATTTATTCTCTGTTTTTCCATAGACTATTGCTTCAGGCTAAAATGTTCAACTCTAACCTATCCATTTTTCATTGCCCCACTCCCAATGACACCTGTTTTATGTACATGCTCTTCATGAGATCCCTCCCCATGACTTTTCTCTAAATTGAGAAAAGAGGACTATAATGTACTCAAATAAGTACTTTATCAGGGAGTTTGGAACATATAAGTGCATATAACAACTTGGATCTCTTCTTATAGCCTAAAACTCCTTAAGGGCAGGGATGGGTTCATATTATGCATGTATGACTGAGAGCAAGACATTTAGTGTGTTTAGGTGTTTAATGAATATTTACTGGATGAATGGATGAGATATTTTATTCTAGATCTGGAACATGGTAGTTTTACTTCTTGTTACAAAGCCTTTGTTATGGTAAACTGAGTCTTAAGGGCTGTATTTTGCTCTTCCTTTTACCTAAAGTGAGATAATAGTCATATTTTAATGATACATGCTTGGCTGAATATAAATTTCCTTTTATCTAAACCATTACTGTTAAAACAAAAAACACCAGTTTAGTGAAAGCCATAGCTTAAATATGTAAGGTTATTAGACATGAATATTTTTAATTTCTTCTGTTGTCATGTAATATGAAAAAAATAATTATGATATCACAACAGCTAGCACTTTTAGAGTACTTACATCATGCCAGGAACTGTTGTTCTATGCTCTTTGCATACACAACTTATTTACCCTCCCAAAGGCTGTGAGTGGCAAAGAGCTTCTGTTACCTGCCTAATAACCATACCTAGCAAATATTAGACCAGGGAGCTGGACCTAGTTAATGTGGCTCTAACATCCATACTTTTAACTAACATGTTATATTACCCTCTAATGGGTAGCAAGGGTACATAATAAAAGTTTCAGCAAAATGTACATAATGCATAAAAAAAATTTGAGCTTTGTTAGATACCACCACTGTAAGATATAATCCAGATAGAGCTAAGTCCTGTCTATTCTTGAAGAAATCAAAGTTTGCTTTTGTTGAAATTTAATAATTATAAAATATATATTCAGATGAAGTTGAAGATGTCTAAATATTTAGCCAAGATTTACTAATTTTACTAGTATTTTTTAATTTACTATTTTTAAAATAACCTTTCTTGGGATCCCTGGGTGGCGCAGCGGTTTGGCGCCTGCCTTTGGCCCAGGGCGCGATCCTGGAGACCCGGGATCGAATCCCACGTCGGGCTCCCTGCATGGAGCCTGCTTCTCCCTCTGCCTGTGTCTCTGCCTCTCTCTCTCTCTGTGACTATCATGAATGAATAAATAAAATCTTTAAAAAAAATAAAAAATAAAAATAAAAAAATAAAATAAAATAACCTTTCTTATTTCATCCTTGATCCTAACCTCATTATTTCTCTTTTATTAATATCTTTTGTGATTGATACTATTTTCTGAAGCCTTATAACTGAAATGTTTGTCAAATAGGGATTCTCATGTCTTTGTGTAATACCAAGGATACATTAAATTTATTATCATTCACTGAATTTTTAAGATAAACCTTAGCTGAAATGCAGGCACTTTGGGGACAGCAAATGACACTGGAATTTGTCAAACTTAATTCATTTTAAAGACAAGGATACTGAAATCGAAGAAGTCTATGGGACTTGCCCAAGGTCACTCAGCAGTACATAACAGGATGATTAAGTTAACTTTTCTTTGAATATTTTACCTTCCCTAGTTTGTGAGTTTCTCTGACTTATATGTGAAAGTTGTTTTCTCTTTGTCACAGGAGTATAAGCACATTATTCTAATTTATTATGGATATCATAGAGGCATAACATTTATGCTTATGAATTTATTATTTTCTTCAAAAGTTTGTAAGTGGTCACTTAATTTTATGGTACAATGGAAGTAGAGAAAGATATGAATACATACATATATGCACAGTTAAATCTTGATGGGGACATAAAGAAAACTAAATATGTGCAGGTATATAAATCAACAAATAGAGCAGAAAATATTATTTACATTTTCTACTTATACTCAAATTTGATATTCTGTAAATCCAGTTTGAAACTATCAAAAGCCCTCAGTAAAAAGCTGAAAACAATGATGCTTTTTTATTCAGATTTGCCAAACTCTTGGCCAAAAAGCTGCTCTACCAGTTGACTATGTGCCCTAACATTCAGCATCTATTAAAAAGAGATGCCAAACCTTTTCAGGAAGTGAAATTTTAAAGTTTTGTGTCTTGTTTTTTGTTGTTGTTGTTGTTGTTGTTGTTTGTTTGCACAGTACATACAAGTGTTGCTTAGAAGGAATTTTATCTTGAGGAAAAAATTTCAAGCTAAAGTTTGCCAAATCCTATGGTGAAGGGTAGAAAACAACATAATATTTGCGTGACTAGGAGAAATATACGAATAAGAGAAACTTGATTGCTATCATCAAAATTAGAAATTTCTGCTATTTGAACAAGAAAGCAATTTTATTACATGAACCATTAGAAGGAATAACTAAAGTGAATACTTATGAAGGCATTGCTTTTAGCTTAACATTAGAAAAGTTTTCTAATAATGGAACTGCACTATACTAGATATTTATGTACAACATTTCGGTATTGGGAGAAAATAGAACTTAACAAATCTCTCCTTTGCATAGATTCAAGTAGTGATTTCTCTTTCATCATGTATATATACACCAAACTATGCTTTCTATGTTCTTACTTGTGCCACCATTTTGCTTTTCATGGCTTAAACCTGCATGTTAATGGCTGCATTTCATTCCTAGACATTTCCTTTTCTTCTTTCTGTCTAAGGTGATCTTATTAATATCTGCTGACCTCTGATATCTGTCAAAGGACTGCTGCTGACCTGGTGCAACATCTTTTGGTGATTTTAGTTGTTTATTCAACCATACATACAAAGTATGTATGTATTTTTGCTAATGCAATTTTGACTAATATCTCTGGATTTGAAAGCAGAATGTAATTTTCTACTGTTAAACATGACCCAAATTAAGTTTGTTAAATGAAATCACCACAATTATTCCTTTAGCATTTGAATTTTCCGTGTGGTGACCACAGTTGACTTTCACATTGCTTTTTCACATGAATTATATAGATATGACTTCACATAAACAAGAATATATACAATACAAAAGAGACAATATGAAAATGACTGGATGTACTTTTAATAAGCCAAATGTAGGTATTAATGATTGCACCCTTTCTTACTAAAGAATTCATTGATTTATATTTCTTGCTGTATTTATTGACAACCATCAATCTGCTGCCACTACATAATCTAGGTTACCAAAAAAAATATCTCATATCACCCAATCTGCATGAGGTGAATATAACTGCATTTCACTGAAAGGTTTGTTCTCAAGAAACTTATCCATAAGACACCTAAACCTTCGTTATTAAGGATACACCATCTTTCATTCCAAATATACTTTGAACAAAGACATTATTAAGAAAGATATAAAAAATAGCTTTCTTAATGATGTTTTCTCCATTCTCTTCACTCTTCCTCAACTAAATCCTCCTCTGGCCTTTCCAACCCTTCCCCTAAACCAATCATTATGGTAGAGAATACTCTACTCCATTATTATTCCTCTTTCCTCTCATATTTGTCATTTTCCCTCTTTCTTTCTGCTCTAATTAGTAGTAATAGTAAATCTATACCTAATAGTAAATCTATACCTAAGACCTCCCTCTTCTTTCCCTCCCCAATCATTTACTCTTTAATGACTAGTACTTTCAACTCAGAGCCATAGCAATCTTTCTCTCCTCCTCACCTCCATCCTCCTTTGTCTTTTTCCTATTTCTCTTAATATTTCCTGATGCTTATTTTCCAATATACATTTATCTAGGGTAAAAGACTCTAATCTCAGCAATCTCCCTAAGTCCTGAAAATCTGAATATAGAGAACTATAATAATAAGGAGGTATAAACTACAATAAAGTAGGTTCAGAGTATGAGGTAGTGGATGGAAGTTTCATTTAAATCTGATCAAATTAAGCTCAGATCTTCCTAAGACTATTATTATGGCTTAAGACTTTTCAGGAATGAAGACAGAAGAGTAAAATCAATCATTTAGGTAAAATGCTCATGCTGGAAATGCAGCCCTAGAGAAAAAAAAAATCAGTTCTTCACTAAGCGCAGTGACTAAGTTGATATTTTGCCTCTTACTGTTTTGCTTCTCTTCAAAGAGTATCTTCCTTATTTCTGGTGCAGATTTTTTTTTCATCTGTCTCATTGTAGCACTATACTTTCTCCCTTCTGCTTTCATCATCAGATAACATTCCAGCCACAATTGTGCAGTATCTGTACTGTTTCTCTCTTGTAGCATGACAGTATTGAAATGTGACCATACACACACAATACACATTTTCTACATAAGTTTATAGGTATCATACATATTTTAAAATTGTAACTTTGTGCCCTAAAACCTCCTTAGAGGGGAAGAAGGCAATTGTATTCATAAAACCAGGTCAATGACCATGGTATAACAGAAGTTATTTTTTAATGACTTCACGTTTAGTTCTTTCATAAGCTGAAAGTCTCACGTGAATTCTATTATGACTCAATTCTTTAACTCTTAGGAAAATTCTTAGTCATATCTTTGGTTCAGATCTGTCTCAGCTAATCTAGTACCTTCTTTAAAAAATAAATCAGTATTTTGTAATAAAATAATTTTGCCTAGATCTTCAAGGTCATTCCTGAAATTAACTTTGCTCACAGTAAGAGATGGCTTTGGCTGCACAGGATTATTTCATTACAGCCTATGGTCCTTACATATAGAAAATGTAATTACCTTAGACCCGCTTGCCCAATGGTAAATTCAAATAATTAAATGTTAGCAAAAAATATCAGAACACATTTTTTGGGAGTTTTTAAAAATTTTATTTATTTATTCACAAGAAACAGAGAGAGAGAGAGTCAGAGACATAGGTAGAGGGAGAAGCAGGCTCCATGCAGGGAGCCCCATGTGGGACTTGATCCCGGGACTCCAGGATCATGCCCTGGGCCTAAGGCTCAGGCTTAACCACTGAGCCACCCAGGCATCCCTTGACTTCATTTTTATGCACTGTGTTGAGTCCATGAAAAATATATTTTATCTATTAATGACTCTCTTTTGATATAATTGTGTAATGGAAGTGCATTGTAAAAATAATTTTAATTCATTCACAGTAAATGTATGCTTGGAACAACATCATCAACCTTACTAAGTACTGAAGCATCAGAATAATTTGTGGTGTTGAAAATAATTATGCCATTAAAAATATATATGATTGTTTAAACAAATCAAATACACTACTATGTGTTTTAAAATGTGCTTATTTTATAGTTTTTTAGGATGGCTTTTTTTTTTTCCTTTAACTTCTTCATGATATGGTACAGTTAATTTAAGCATTTGATTTAATGTCTTGTAAATCCTTTAGGCATCAGAGATGGACTACATTGCATTGAGATCTTTCCTCTTCATTAAATATTTTATACCTTATGAAAAGTATGTTTTCAATAAGAATTGCTCATTATTTAATTATAGTGGGATTCCCATCTTTTATAAGTTTCATAAGAAAAATGAAACACAAGTAATTTAGAATATATTATACTCAATATTTGTAGTTATGGCAAACTTCAGATTTTCCTCATCCCTGAAAAAATGCAATTGCTGAAAAAATTTAGTAAAACTATAAATATGGTAGTGTACTGTTTCTCATATGAGAAAAATATATATCATCTTGCAAGCAAACTATTGCCAACTAGAAGCATTTCTGAAAAAAGATATTGCAGAGTAGTATGCTCCTGATATTTTCAGTTTTTAACCAATTGCTTGGGCATTGTTCAAGGAGGCAGACAGAGTTGGAGTAAAACAGCCCTATGAAATTCCAAAATATTTTCCCCTTCAGTATTTAATTTAGATAATAATCTGCAGTATAGTCAAAGTATTTTCTGCTCAAAATATATCATTCTTTGGCATAATTAGAAACAGAGATAAATATTAGAAATGTCATCTAGGCGAATGTATCCTTTAATAGTTTTTTGTGAGTAACTTCCTTCAAATAAGAAAACTGAAAAACAAAAATAATATAAAATTGTCTACTGTATGATATGGCTTCTTTGCTACTATCTGAAGTTACACTTCCAGGAAAATTGAGGTAGAAGATGACTACTAAACAAAAAGTTACTACCATAGGACTGTGTTTGTTTATAACAAAGAATACAAGGAATGCCAAAAATTTGCTATCATACGAAGCAAATACATATTTTGACATAGATTATGTTATCCCTCTATTCAGAACCTTCCAGAAGCTCTTAGAGTAAAAGTCAAAGGCCTTATCTAATCCATTTCATTTACACTTTACCCCAATGCATCCTGTAGCAACATCCTTTTTGTCACCTCTCCCCAACCACATTTATCCCTTAGTTACTCCTTGAATTCATTTCTAAATCCTACTTACTATGATCACAAAACATAGTACCGGTAAAACATTTAATGGAGTAAAACAACTATTTATTATGGTCACAGATTTTGAAGGTCATGAATTTGGAGAGAATACTGCAGAGATGGTCGGTCATTTTTCTATAGTGTATTGGTCCTCAGCTTGAAAATACTAAGCCTGGGGTCTGGAATCATCTGAAGACTTACTACACTTACATACCAGGCAACTGATAATGACTATCATCTGGAAGCCTTGTTTCTCTCCACATGGCCTTCTCCATGTAATCTTTGCATGTGGAATAGTACAGGATTCTTTACAGCATGATTCCTCACTCTCTAATGGAGAGAAAGAGAACTGTGGAGAAACCACATTTCTCTTTGGAAGACATATAGTATCACTTCCTCTGCATTAAAGCAATTATGATATCTGGACTGGGAGAGGACTTGACACTGTTCCTTTTAGGTCACAAATGACCTCAGTAACACCTGTTTATCTTACTTGAAAGATAGAAATAATTGGCACAGTTAGCATTACAAGAGATAAAGAGTGGTTATCTTCCCTTGGGTTCTATGACCACACATATCTAACGTGTTCCGTTTAAAATACTGTCAGCTGCTTAGTGTTTTTTTTGCCGCCTCAACCTTCTCTGTCCTCTAAAATCTTGCTGAACCATGGGGCTTAGAGCTTGAGCTGACTGCTCTTATGTGTGCATTTTTCCTAGAAAATCATATTAAATATTATTTGTAGGCCAATGACTTCCAAGTATATATATCCAGTCATCAACTCTTTACTGAATTCTAGATACATATAACCAAACACCTGCTTTATATTTTCATTGGGCACCTAATTAGCACTTCAGAATTAATGTGTCAAAACTAATTTGTTCTTTGTTCTTCAAACCCTCCTTTTTTATATCAGTAAATAATATTACCATCTACAGTGTATCTCACATCCCTACAGTAAGTCTATTGATTCTATCTCCATAACATATTCTGAACCTACCATTTTCTCTACCTCTCCTATTACAATCTAAGTCATTAAAATCTCTATCCTAGATCACTGAAGTAGTTTCCTAGCATGTCTCCTCACGTAGCAGGAACAATATGCAGTCCACCAAAGACTTAGTCTCCTCTTCTATCATGCATCATTGCTTCCTTGGCTGCTCAGTTAGGCAGTACATTTGAAAACTCCTTGCATTGGCAACTTGGGAAGGGATGTGATCATATCTTGCCAATAAATTATATGTCAAAATGAACAACATTACTTCTGAGCCCAGGAGGCTAAGAAGCAAGTGCACTTTCGTTAACAATTGTTTCCTATTTATTGGCTAAACTCAAAAGATTATGAAGTCACAGTGATAGAGTAGCCAAGAGATGGAAGAAATCTACATCCCTGAATCATTGCATTAAAAGTTGCCAGGCTAATATCCATAATACGTTACATGAGGAGGGAGGAAAAAGCTTTCATTGTGTTAAACTACTTATATTTTGGGGCATTTTCTATATAGCAGTCTCAATTTAGTATACCATGCTTTCTAAGATCTAAGGCAGCTCCTAAGAAAATAACTCCAAAAGCACAGGTAAATATTATTAAAGGAGTTAAAATGTAATGCTAGAAAATACCTACATCATAGTTAAGAATTTAATAAAGGACAAATAGATTAATAAATTAGTAATGAGACATGTAGGAGAAAAAAAGCATGATGGTAGACATAAATTCAACCATATCAATAATACCATTAAATGTGAATTGATGAAACAATGAAAAGCCTGAAGTGGTCAGACTGGTTTAAAAACAAACAAAAACAAAACAAACTACATCTAACTGTATGTCTTTTATAGGAGACACACTTCAGATCCAAAGATACAATAGGTTGAGAATATATTTTACTTTCATTCTCTATTCCCTTCCTTCAATCCATTCTCTATTCAGAGTCTACTGCTTAAAATCATTTTCTACTACATATAGAAACAGTAAATCAAAATCTCCTGTCCTGTGTTCAAAGACCTAGGATACCTTGGCTCACCAGGTAGGTCTTCAGATCAAAAGCATCAGCCAACACCTGGGGATCTCATTAGAAATGCAAAATTTGGGCCACATCCCAGACCTACTGAATTAGAAGTTAGAAGACCTCAAACTGGACCCAGCAGTCTATTTTATTGTTTTTATAAATCTTCCATGTTTGCTTAAGTTTGATAACAAGTACTCTATATCATCAATCAACTACCAAACTACTCTCTATTTTCCATTTCCTTAAAGCCCCACATAGTTCCTTTCTTTTTGTTGAACATGCAAAATCCATTTTGACTTAATGCAGTTATGCTTAATGCAGTATTTGTTCCCTCTGCTTGAAACATCCTCCTTTGGTTTTCCTATAGTAGTCCCTTTTATTCCTTGTCTCATCAAATGCCACTCTCTCAGAAAGACCTTTTTCTTATCCTGTAACCTAAAGTAGACCTATTCCATTGTCTGTTTCCTCCTCTCAGTTTGTATTATTTATTTTCCTTAGTTATCACTTTCTGAAATTACTGAGTGCAGGTTGGTATATCACTTTTTTAAATGTATTCTCCTCCTTTAAATTGTAAGGTCCAAGATGTCAGAAACTTCCTATCAACAGTCCCCAGAACAGTGCTAGGCTCATAGAATATCATACATACCTAATTGATCATAATTATATTTTTAAAAATTTGAAATATATTACAAATTAATTATAAATATATTTTGATACTAAGTATAATTTAGAAACCCACCCCTCCATGTTCAGAGACTAGGTGCTCATTCCTGAATCAGATATGTACCCAAAAAGCATTACTTGGGACTTGAGATGGGGCAGGCTTTCTTTTCTTTTCTTGATTGTCCCTTATTTTCATATATGGCATTAATATGCTAAATGTACTAGTGTGCCAAATAAGTATTACTACAAATGAGGTAAAGAAGTTTTAAATTATATAGTTTTTCACTTAGTCCAAAGAGAACTTTATGGATGCACCCAGTTCCTAAAATTTTCCTTGCCCTCAAGTTCAATCTTCTTTTCAGGACTAGTCATTTTGTGTCTGTGTGTAAATTTCTAACTACATTTTGAGGAATCCTGCAGAGGATGCTCAGTCCATATGCAATTTCTCCCCTAATCAGTATCTCCTACCAAGTGGTCTCTAGTAGGGCTGCTATTACTCCTTAGGGGACAAAGACCCCACTTCTGAGCCAGTTCCTCCCCTTTAGGGCCTCCCAGCCAGTGGTAAATACAGATTTACTTTATTATTGTTGTTGTTGATATTGTAATACTTTAGGTACATCTGTTTTTTTTTTTTTTTTAATTGAAAGTATTAGAAACGAAAATTGAGGTGGTATTTGGCCAATGGACTAAAGTGAGGCAACTCACTTGGGCCACATTGAGCTACAGAGGTGGCAAATTCTAAGATGATCAATTCATATATTCACATTGTTTTGTTTTTTTTTTTTCATTTGAATAATCACTGCTATGTTAACTGTGTGGGGTTTTTGTTTTGGTTTGTTTTTTGTTGTTGTTGTTCTTCCTTGGCTACTAAGATTTTCTACTATGACAGTTACTCATATCATTTCTCTTAGCACAACATATTCCTTATTTCTAGATGGTGAAGATATCAGAAGTGCAAGGGACATTTAGATAAAGTACTGAGCACTTCTTCAGCTAAAGAAATTGAAGGCCAATGAGAATACCAAAGACAGTATGTACTTGTCGATTGTTTAGATTGAAACCATAAGACTTTGACACAGTACATATTCAGAATTAAAATTAGAATATAAGAAGCAGTGAAGAGCTAAATATATGTATTTATATGTATACTAGAGGGTAAGAAAATTTTAGATTTTTTTTCAAGTAGAAAAGGACTTCCTGAACAAAATACAAAGCTCAGAAAAGCCTTATAGAAAATTTTTATAAAAAGATGAGTACATGGGGGCGCCTGGGTGGCTCAGTGGTTGAGGGTCTGCCTTTGGCTCAGATAATGATTCTGGGGTCCTGGGATCGAGTCCTACATCAGGCTCCCCACAGGGAGCCTTCTTCTCCCTCTGTCTCTGCCTCTCTCTTCATCTCTCATGATTAAATAAATAATTTTTTTTTTAAAAAGGTGAGTACATTAAATAAAGTTAAAATTGATAAAATGGGAGAAAATATTTGTGATGTAGGATTAATCCTTTGAAAATATAATTCAAGAGAAAACACAGGCAAATCAAAGAAGGAACAGTACAAACAGGTAATAGGCACATAGATAAATGATTTTTGTTAAATCATGCTATTTAATACTACCTATCACTAGTAAGTGATAAGAAAGGAGATATATACTATTTTTGACTGATTTCAGACTTTGGAGAATTCAACTTGCAAGTATCTATGACAATTTGAAATGTGTATATTATTGAAGAGAGATATTAGTATAATGGCGGCATGAGCCATCCCTTTATTCTCTCCTCTTTATAAGTATCCAACTGATTGTTTAACAACCTAACAAAAGTATCTCTTCACAATATGGCAGGGCAACCTGGGAGTTTTCTACCTTCCTGTGCATCTGAAAGTATGCAGATAGTACCTCAGTGAGGACTGCCAATCCAAGGGATTTACCCCATCACAGCAACAAGGAAAAGGAAATCTGAAGAGTCCTAATCTGGGTGGTTATCCACAGACAACAGAGAAGTCAACCAGGCTGGACCTCCACAATAAGAGAATCCAGCATGCCATCAGAGTAGGATAGAGGTAAATTTGAAGTCAGAAAATAGGGAAGAACTCACCAAGGTGGCCCCTTCTCAGGGCAACACAGCAAGGCACAGGGTTTTTGGCAGAGACAATGGCAATGTCCTCAAAAATGTAGAAAGCAAAAGTGACTTCCTAGTAGTTCCAGTTGTGCAGGTTGTGGCTGAAGGGACCTGTTTCTCCCCAGCAGCACCGGGACATCAGGAGCAGGAATCTATGTCTAGAAGAAGGAAAAGGAAAGGGAAGGAGGCAGAGAAGAATATGAAAAAAGTGGGACACAAGGGTGGCTCAGTGGTTGAGCGACTGCCCTCAGGTCAGGTTGTGATCCTGGAGTGATTCACCTATATATATAAAAGGTTTGAAGGAATGTGCTGTCTGCCTTAGAACTTCAGCATGAGGTCCACACATGGCTCACAGCTCCCTCTCCCCACACCCTCCTGCTGCTGGCATTTGTTATGAGCCACCTCTGGCAGGAGAAAGCACAAACTTGATCTCTAGTGCCATCTTCTGAACAACAGAAGAAATTTTTTCTAATACTTTCAACTATAAGATCCAAATTAAAAATAAAACTTTAAGGAAGGTGTCTACTACTTCCAATGTGAAATGGAATTCTTTATCAATCAGACTGAAATTAGAAAACTAAACCAAACAGAAATCCCCGAGCTAAAGAATGTGATGAAAAATATAGAAAGGATCAGTAACAGGGCACAGCAGATGGAAGAAAGAGTAAGTGACTTGGAGGATAGGAAAGGAGATTGAATTCAATTTGAAGAGAGAGAACTAAGTTATTTTAAAAGTGAATAAACCCCACAAGATCCATCAGACCCATCAGAAATGAAAATATAAGAATAATTAGTGTACCAGAGGAAAGGAGAAGAAAGAGTTTACTTATGTTATAACCCAGAACTTTCCAACCTAGGGAAGGAATTGTATATACAAGTCCATGAATCTAAAAAGAAGATCCTTCGGCCCCCGGGGTGGCTCCGCGGTTTAGCGCTGCCTTCAGCCCAGGGCGTGATTCTGGAGACCCGGGATCGAGTCCCACGTCGGGCTCCCTGCATGGGGCCTGCTGCTCCCTCTGCCTGTGTCTCTGCCTCTCTCTCTCTCTCTCCTCTCTGTGTATTCTAATGAGTAAATAAAATCTTGAAAAAAAAAAAAAAGATCCTATTATCTCAATGCAAAAAGACTTTCTCCAAGTCACATTATAATGAAACTATAAAAAATTAATGATAAAGGGATGCCTGGGTGGCTCAGTGGTTCAGTGGTTGAGTGCCTGCCTTTGACTCAGGACGTGATCCCGGACTCCCGGGATCAAGTCCCGCATCGGACTTCCTTCATGGGGCCTGCTTCTGCCTCTGCCTATGTCTCTGCCTTTCTTTCTCTGTATGTCTCTCATGAATGAAGAAATACAATCTTTTTTAAACTTTTAAAAAATAAAAATTCGTGAAAAGAAAGTTAAAAGCAAAAAAGCAAAAAACCTACAATGGAACCCATTAGGATAAGAAGTCTATAGGTCAAAGAGTGAACTGACATATTCAGAGGGTTAAACGATAAAAACTGCCAGCCAAGAATACTTCATATGGGAAGGATGACCTTGCTATATAAAAGAGAAAGGCTTTCTCAAAAATAAACAAAAGCCACAGGAGTTTACTATGACTACAACTGCCTTGCAAAAAAATGATGAAAGGAGTTCTTCAGGCTGAAATAAAAAGACATTAATCAATGACACAAAATCAAATTAATGTACACAACACTCCAGTACAGGTGAAAAATCTATGTTAGAGTAGTGAGTTAACCACTTAACTATAGTATAAAGTTTAAAGGAATAGAGTATTAAAAATAAATGTAGGTACTATAATTTGTTAACAAATACACAGCATAAAAAGAAGTTGTGAAATTATAAAAGTATTAAAGGAGAAAAAGGATGAAGCTTTATAGTCAAGTAAAGATAAGTTGCTGTAATCATAAAAAGAATGGTTTTATCTATGTTTTATATAAGCCTCATGTTTTAGAAATCTATTATAGATTTGGAGTTACATTTTAAAAAATAGGAGACTGAGCATACTACCAAGGACTATCACTACTTTACAATGGTAAACAGAAACAGAGGGAAAAAGAAACAATGGAGATAAAAAAGAACCAGAAGACAATAGTAAAATGGCAGTAAGGCCTTACATAACAATAATCATTTTAATTATAAATGCATTAAATTTACCAACCATAAGTCGTAGAGTGGCTGCATGAATTTCAAAAGACTCAAAATTAAGAATAATGAACAAAAAGTAAGACTAGGCTGCCTATAGGAGACTAATTTCAATTTTGAAGTCATACATAGACTCGAAGTGAAGGAACGGAAAAAGATTTGTGAGTGTAAATTCTATCAGCAAAATAGACTTCAAGCCAAAAATAGTAACAAGAGACAAAAAAAATCATTATGTACTTATAAAGAGGCCAATAAATCAAGGTATAACCATCATGAGCATATACACACCCAACATTGGAACATCTAAATAACCAGATCTAAAAGAAAAAATAAATAATGATAATAGTAGGGGACTTCAATACCCCCACTGTCAGCAATGGATAAATCATTCAGATAAAATAAAAGGAAATATTAGATTTGAAGCATACATTAAACCAAATAGATTTAACAGACATATATAGAAAATTCCATCCAACAGCAACAGAAGACACATTCTTCTTAAGTGCACATGGAACATTTTCCATGACAAATTACATGATAAGAGGATTGAAATCATACCAACTATCTTTTCTGGCCACAATAGTATAAAACTACAAATCAAGAGGAAAGCTGGAAAATCTACAAATAGATAGAGAGTAAACACATTCTTGAACAACCATTAGGTCAAAGAAACCAAAAGGAAACTAAATTATCTCAAAACAAATGGAAAAAAATGTCAAGTTTTATGGAGTGCTGCAAAAGCAGTTCTGAGAGGAAAGTTTATAGCAATAAATACATATATTAAGAAATCAGAAGGATATCAATTAAACAACCCAACTTTACAACTCAAAGGACTAGGAAAAGAACAAATTAAGTCCAAAGTTAGCAGAAGAATGAATGGAAATAATGAAGATCATAGCAGAAATAAATAGAAACTAGAAACAATAGAAAAGATTGGTGAAACTAAGAGGTGGTTTTTTGAAAAGATAAGCAAAATTGACAAACTTTAATTAGACTTAGAAAAAAACCTTAGAAATTAAAGATGAGATATTACCATTTCAACTAATACTACAGAAATACATAGTATTATAAGAGACTACTATGAACAATTTAATAAATTCTTAGAAAAATTACCTATTAAGAATAAGCCAGGAAGAAATAGAAAATCTGAACATACTTATAACAAGAAAAAATTGAATCAGTAATCAAAAACTTCCCAATACAGAAAATCCCAGAACCAGAAAGCTTCACTGGCAAATTCTGCCAAACACTTAAGAAGACTTAATGCCGATTCTTCTGAGTCTTCCAAAAAAAACCCAGAACACTTCCAAACTCATTTTAGGAGGCCAGCACTACCCTGATAATAAAGCCAGATAAGAAATACTATAAGAAACTAACAGACTAATATCCCCGATGAATACAGATGTATAAATTCTCAACAAAATATTAGAAAACTGAATTTAGAAGTGCTCTTAAAGGATTATACTTTATGACAAAATGTACTTTACCCCTGTGACACAAGGATGGTTCAAAACATGCCAATTAATTAGTGCAAATTTCTTTTTTTAATTTTTTAAATTAATTTTTTTTTTTGGTAACTGAAGTCTCCTTTATTCTATATCATCCTACTAGGATTTTATTTTTATGCCAGAACTACAAAATGCTTAAGATATAGATAACTAAATAAAAAAATATTTCAAAACAGAAAATACATCTAATAAAGCGAAAGCCAAAGACCTGGGGAGAATGGAGAGAGCAAGATAAGCCTTAACCAAAAACATCTAAATACCCAGGACGCTAGTCTTGTGAGCCATATTCTCTCAGCTTCTGGTGACCATATTTAATAATAAGCACATCAACCAACAAAAGGACAGGAAAAAGTTAAATGGCTTAAAAGATAAGCAAACGTAGACTTCTTTTTGTACGGCTCAAAGTGCTAATTTCAATAGATCCATTAAAATAATATTTGAGAAACAGTAAAAGTGATGGTCACTCGATCCAAATTAATGTTAGGCAGAGAGTTTATAGCATTGTATTACTGCTAGTAATGTAATTCAAAACATCACATTAATAGAATGAAAGAAAATAAATCACATGATCACTGAAATACATACAGATAAAGCATTTGCAAAATAACATCTTTTTTGGAGGAAACCTCAACAAATTGGGTATAGAAAGAATATACCTCAACATATAAAAGCCGTATATATCAAACCTATGATTAACATTATAGTCAATGAAGAAAGATGGAAAGCTTTTCCTCTAAGATCAGGAATAAGACAGGATGTCTGCTTTTATTACTCTTATATGATATTGTTTTGGAAGTCCTAGTTAGAGCAATGAGGCAAGACAAAGAAATAAGATAGAAATAAATCAGAAAGAAAGAAGTAAAACTGTCACTATTTGCAGATGATGTAGTTTTGTATATACAGAATCCCCAAAAATTCAATCAAAATGCTGTTGAAACCTATGAACAATTTCAGTAAAGGTACAGGATATAAAACTAACATAAAAAATAAGTTGCATTTGTATACACTAATTTAAAAAAAATGAAGAAAACTAATATTTACAATAAAGTAAAAAAAAAAAAAACTAAGATAACTAGGAATAATTTTAACCAAGACAGTGAAAGGTCTGTGCAATGAACCTATAGACTTTGCTGAAGGATATTGAAGAAGGCACAAATGAATGGGAAAACATCCCATATTCATGGATTGGAAGAATTGATGTTACTAAAATTCTATACTACAAAAAGCCATCTGTAGATTTAGTGCAATCCCCATCAAAATTTGAATGTCACTCTTCACAGAAATAGAACAATCCTAAAATTTGCGTGGAACCATGAAAGACTCTAAAGAGCCAAAGCAATCCTGAGAAAGAACAAAAAAGCTGGAGGTAAAACACTTCCCAATTTCAAAGTATACTATAGGGAAAGAATAGTCTCTTCAAGTATTGGTGCTGGGAAAATTGGATAAACACATGCAGAGTAATAAAATTGGACCCCTGTCTAATACCAATTACAATAATTAAATCACATGGTTCATAGACCAGATACCATAAAACCCCTAAAGAAAACAGAGAAGAAGCTTCTCAACATCATCTCGGTGATGATTTTTTGGATCTGACACCAAAAGTGCAAACAAAAGCAAAATCAACTGATGGGACGACATCAAACTTAAAAAAAATATATAAGAAAATGAAAAAGTAACCTATAGAATATAGAACATTTATGCAAACCACATATTGGATAAGGAGTTAATATACAAAATGTATAAAAAGCCTATAACTCAGCAACAAACATTTAAAAATTGAGAAACTAAACGTTTCTCCAGAGAAGACATACAAATGGTCAACAGGCACATGAAAATATGGTAAAGATAACTAATCATCAAAGAATGAAACTCACAGTGAGATAATACTTCAAACCTGTTAAAATGACCATCATCAAGAATACAGGAGATAAGTGTTGGTGAGGATGTGGAGAAGAGAGAATCCTTGTGCACTGTTGGTGGGAATGTAAATTAGAACAGCCGCTATGGAAAAACAATATGGAGTTTCCTCAAAAAATTAAAAATAGATCTACCATCTGACCCAGCAATTCTACTTCTGGATATATACTGAAAAGAAATAAAATAGTATTTGAGGAGATATATTCACTCCTATGTTTATTGCAGCATTATTCACAAGACATGGACATAACCTAAGTGCCCAAAGGAATAATCAATAAAGAAAATGTGATGAATATGTATATAATAAAATTTTATCAGCCATAAGAAAGAAGGACACCTTGCCTTTTGTGACAACATCATTGGACCTTGAGCACATTATGCTAAGTAAGATACCTCAAAGAAAGACAAATAGTGTACAGTATCACTTACATGTAGAATTCAAAAAAGCCAAACTTGTAAAAATAGAGTGTAAAGTTATGGTTTACGTGTCATTTAAGGGTACCCATTTGCAACAAATAGTAAATAAGCCCTAGAGATCTAATGTATAGTCTATGTGGGCAAGGATATTGTACGATAATCAAATTTTCTAAGAGACTAGGATTTAATTATTCTGACCTCTAAAAGTAATTAGGATGATGTGATAGACATGCTAATGATTGCCACAATGGCAATCATATACAATAAATACCTTGAGTGTGCATAGTGTTACATGTCAAATATAATGAGAAATGTATATTATTCACTTGAATGTATTTAAAAATTTGTCTTAAAATACAGAACTGCAGAAAATATCCTCAAGGATATTCATTGCAGCATGATGGTATATTAAAAATTGAAGAAACTCAAATAGCAATTAAGTTGAGAATGAATAAATAATTATGCATTGAAACAGAATAACAAACCTCAAAAAGAATATGCACATTCATATGGACAATTTTATGTGTATTGTATTAAGTAGAAAAAAATCACATTATAGAATAGGATATATAGCATTTTCACACTAAATATAATGTGTGTGTACACAAAAACATATACATGCTTATACAATCTGTGTACAAAAGAGATCTATGAAAAAAAAAGAGATCTATGATAATATATAGGAATATATATACTTTTTCTTTTGGTGAATGAACTTGGGTATAATAGAAAAGGTTACCTTCCTTCATATTTTTATAAAATACATTCAATTAGAATGTACTTATTTTGCAGTTTTTAAAAAATAGAATATATATACATAGGTCCTTTTGTTAGAAAGAAATTAATGGTAATAGATCATGATACTGATAAATAGGGATTATATAATACTGTGTACCAGCTTTGACTGTGGCCTAATTTAGAAATTATTGCTTTCCAATTTTGCTAAAATATTTTTTGTTGAATATCTATTTAATGTTTTGTTTGAACATATCAGTGCACTCATTAATAACAAAGTAAAATATCATAGTCGGCATGCTGACATTTATTTTTTTGCTAGTTTTATACAACATTTTTGACCATTTTGCTATAATAGTTTTAATTGAGCATTTCCTACTTATATTTTTTCTAGTGGCCATTTTAAAATTGCCCATGAAAACATATTAAAGCATAAGAGATTGTGCTAACAAAATTAATTTTATATTTCATATGCTTTTACTTGGGTATTTATCACATGTATTAGAACATTATTTTTAATGTTGAAAAAGTTATTCTGAAACCATAACAATACAGAAGAATAATTGGAAATAATAATTTAGAACAGAGAGAAAACAAAAAAAAGGTCACTATAGATATTAACTATTTTAAAAGGAAATAAATATTGTTAATGAATAACACAAATCTGGGACTATAATTCTGTTACTCTACCTCTGCATTTAAATGTGCTAAACAGACCAAAGAAAATTAAAACTTTGTAAAATTGGTATTTGAATGAAAAATATATGCGAAACTGAATGTTGTCAATGTGTTATTAGAAATGGAGACTGCAATCTTCTTTGGAGGGTTATTGAATGAAAAAGAGTGATAAGAGAGAACTTAGTATGACCCCTGCAGTTGAAAAAAATCAACTAAGAGCACTTCTTTCATGAATCTGTATTCTGATGAGACCAAGGAGACTCAAAATGATGCCTGGCCATATGTCAAAAAAACTTTAAAATGAGGAGATATATACATACATATATATGTGTATATATATATATATGTATGTATATAATGGCCCTGCCTATATATATATATATATATATATATATATATATAGTTTTTGTTTTAATTAGGATTTTTTTCTCCTCTCTCAACTCACCTACTACAGATAATAACTGTGGCACCACAGACCACAGATTTGGTCATTCCTGCAAACAATAGTATTTGTTGAATTGGCTATTTAGCCCAAATCATTGTCAGTCTACTTGTCCCAGCCGTTTTCACCTATATATATTGATCTCTCAATCTTTGGGATCAGGTACTCTCAATTCCTGAGTAATTACTAATGAAGGTTTACCTGAACGTATCTCTACTTGCTAAAAAGTCTGCAATTATTGCAGCTGTAGGCAAGGAGTTTTGTTCTGAATTGGGTTATAACTTCTCAACACAAATAAGCAAACATATACTATGATTTTAAAGTATTTCAAATATGTTCATATATACACTATTTTTAGCCACAGTATTTTCAATATACTTTATGATCTGAACTTCTGAACCCGAGGCTTTTTGACCTGGGTAGTGACAAATGTTATAACTCCTCCACGTTTTAAAAAATTCCTACCAGAGGGCAGCCCCGGTGGCTCAGCGGTTTAGCGCCACCTTCAGCCCAGGGTGTGATCCTGGAGACCCGGGATCGAATCCCACATCGGGCTCCCTGCATGGAGCCTGCTTCTCCCTCTGCCTGTGTCTCTGCCCCCTCTCTCTCTACGTCGCTGATGTATAAATAAATAAAATCTTAAGAAAAAAATTCCTATCAGAGGTTCGACCTCAGCTTTCATAATTCTGGCTACTGATTTCTGGTTTCGGTGTCCTTCTGCATAGTAACTCATCCGTGAGGAACCGCAACATCTTCTAACATTCCCAGTGGCAGAATCTATAATATATTCATGAACCAAACATGGCCAGAGCACTAACAGTGAAGGTGTCAGTACTTAGTAGGATCCGGGTCCCAGGAATGGAGAAGGATCTTATTATACAAAGAGTCTAGTAGCAATAAGCATGACAGATGTAGAGTTATATGCAAGTCTTATTCTAGGACATACCAGGGGTTAAACTGGGAAATCTAAATCCTTCTGTTAGTTTCAAAGAGACTGAAGTCACTGAAATAAAGCAAATAAATGGAGAGAGGAGGAAGTAAAATAAAAATGATCAGACCATTTTCCAGAAACGAGACTAGAGTGACTGAGGCACACTGGTTGACCTTTGGAGGACTATGTGCACTTGGGGTATGATATAAGTCAGTTATTCTAGCTGTCCTTGCAGACCGATGAAAAGGATTCGTGGCTAAAACATGACTGACACTATTTTTGTTCACATAAGAATACAAAAAATTTTGAACTTATGGTCACCTATCTAGTAGTGATTCAAGGATCGTAGTGTAGCTATGCACCTAGCAATTTAAAAAAGTGCATGTATGTGTGTGTGTGTGTGGAGGGGGGTCAAATAGCTGCCAGTTTCTATTATAAACACAGGCTTGTTTAAAGGCACTTAATTGATGTTGATACACCTGGTATTTGAATATTCATTCTGCATCTCTTTGGATTGACAACATCATTCAGTTCATATTTGTCATGTCCTATAGTGGGATATGCTACTATTTCTTCAAATTTCTCAAAAGTAAGCCAGGTCTTCTATTTCTATTCACCTTTGTTTCTGAAATCCTTTCTATTTCCAGGTTCTTTAAAGATTATTTCAATAATCTATTACTCATTAGCAATAGTTTCTTGAAATATGGCTGTCGTTGTGTGAGGAGGCTATCATAATAAACATGACATCATTCAGCAACCTATAACTTGGAGATAACGGCTGTGCCTTTCTAATGACATGTGAAAATGCATTGAAAGAGCATAAGTATGTAAATGCAAATTAATATTAAGGCAAATTACATGATACTGTGTGTCTACTTTATCCTGATCAGGAGCATTGTATCCTTTCTGTTGCACTTTCTGGCTCTGTCATATTCTAGGTACCTATTGCTTTGTAGGAGAATAATCTCCTGCAGTGATCTCTGTGATATAAGAACAGATGTCAGGGACAAAATTTGAATTTCTGCCTGGTCTCTCAAATATAAGAATGATCCAAACTTTCAAATATATTTTTTTGCAGATTGCCCTTCTATTGCCACAATAACCATGGACTGGCCGGCAGGTGATAGATACCCTGTAGTTTTCTCTGTAGCATTATTTTCACAATACCTTCCACCTTTTACCCTAGCAATAATCAAGCTCATCAATATTGAGATGTTAAAAATGTAGAAGAGAATAACTGAACTATAAAAACTGAAATATAAAAGATGTCTTTCATCATTCTTTCTTTTCTTCCTTCCTTCCTTCCCTTTAATATCATGTTGCAAACATTCAATTCAGTAGATAAAATCAGCCTTTTTTGAATTTGAATGGATTGCTTTCAGTTGACTTCTCCATCTTTGAGTTACATGAGATTCCTAAATGCGTGGAGTCATACCAAGCTCCCTCTTATCACCCTTACTAGTCTTCTGTAAGTTTACTATCCCCTATGGAAGAAGAACAAGAAAAAAACATTACAGAAAATTTAAGATTGTATTGCTACTGCAATGGAGATAACTGCTTGTCCCTTAATTCTGATTTTGTGATAAAAGTACTGGAGTCCTCTGTTTTCAGGTCTGATTTGTGTAAATATCACCTTCTGAGTTCATTCACAAGTAAGCACCTGAAGCCTACCAAGTTAAAGGAAAGAAAATAACTGAAATCAATTATTGGTGCTTTTATAGCATAATTTTCTTGCCATCTAAATGCAGATAAATTGAAAATCTAATTTTTGTTATACCTCACCTACAACTTTTAATAAGTACTAATGTATGTGACTATGGCTGACCTCCCTCTAGACTTAAAATCAATAGTTTGATTAAGGTCTTCTGAGCAGCATTACAAAGATGAAGACTCACTATTTATTCCTATTGCCTATTCTCTGATCCTTAAATAGGTTAACAGAGGGCCTATTAAGAGAAGTACAGCATTGGAGCAAAGTCTGGTCATGGAGGAATACTTGAGCCATAAGGTGAGGTTTGCCTATCGTATTTACATGGGTTATGTAACATTTCCATTAATTTTTTTTTAATTTTTTTTTTTAATTTTTATTTATTTATGATAGTCACAGAGAGAGAGAGAGGCAGAGACACAGGCGGAGGGAGAAGCAGGCTCCATGCACCGGGAGCCTGATATGGGATTCGATCCCGGGTCTCCAGGATCGCGCCCTGGGCCAAAGGCAGGCGCCAAACCGCTGCGCCACCCAGGGATCCCATTTCCATTAATTTTTATCACTTATTTCAATTCTGGTTTTCTATTGACCATAAAGGATATTCTTGACAGTTTATTATTCCACATGCAAATTCAGGGTAGCATTTAAAAGATTTTTAATATACTTACTAGATATTTTATATAAATTTTCTCTTGCTGATTTTTTTCAAAATCCAAATTCATTTACAGAGCACAGATTTTACACAAAGGATAATTTTTGATCAGTAATTCATAGTATAATTATTTTTGTCTTTAAAATTTTTATACATATTTATTTTTTAAACAATTACTTGGTGCCAGATACAGTGTTAAACACAAGAGACTCAAAGACAGACACCATCAAGTTTCTATCTTTGTGGAAATTATGACAACAAGTAATACAGGGAAAACTAAGTAAAACTAACTAAGAGCAAAGAGTTAAAATGTATGCCTAACTGAGGCAAAGGGTATGAAACTGGAAGGTACTAGCAGTATGGAAAATGACAACATGAAAAGTCTGGGCTTTCATGAAACCTTGGAATCAGATATGATCATCTAGAAGCCTATGCATCTATCTACTACATAATGTAGGAACTATTTAAAATATTAAGACTCCCCCCAAGATAATGCCTATGAAAAAAATAAAAGCCTGACATCAATCTCTGAACTCTAAGAACACATTTGGGAATAAAGAAGGACTTAGTAAATGATATGTTGAATAAGAAGATCAAGGTAAAGGCAATCAAGAAAAGGACAGAATTTTGGAAATACAGAAGTTTCCAGAAATCTTCTTACCATCCTATATTGAGGAAAAGCCAATAGACTATATTGGACACTAAAGAGGCCTAAGGATCGAGCTCATGGACAGACATCATTATTTTCTTTAAGGCAGATCTTCTAATGGAGAAATTGATATATTTCTTCTGTTCTTTAAACTGATCAGTTTCAAGAATATCAATATATGTTAGCTATATAGCTGACTATAAATACCTGGGCATACAAACAATTCCAATCAGGACTTATTTAACTGCTCCCTTAACTAAAAATCAGGAGGAATTTGGCAGAAAGTATGAACATAATGCTGTTAAGCCTAGATGCAGATCCATGAAATAAGAGAAAACCCAAACTACAAAATGGTATGTTATGTTTTATACATATAATGGTATAGAGGTACTTACTTCCACTATAACATTGTTTTATGGGGAAAAAATCCATTGCATATTCCAATAGGTGATTTCCAAGCCTTTGAGGCTTGCTGAACCCTAAATTGAATAATGTCCACATTAATTGTGGAATTCAGAAACTGCCTGTGAACTCCCTGAAACAATCCCATATCAAGAATTTGTCCTGGTTTTTTAGATGCTATTACTCTTCCTGATCCATGTTGGATTCCTAGTAAGGCACCTTCACTTTCCATGGCAGATTTAAAACCCTATGCCGTTGAGTTTAATAAGTTCTTTATAGATTTTAGAAACTAGCCCTTTATCTGATATGTCATTTGCAAATATCTTCTCCCATTCTGTAGGTTGCCTTTTAGTTTTGTTGACTGTATCCTTTGCTGTGCAAAAGCTTCTTATCTTGATGAAGTCCCAATAGTTCATTTTTGCTTTTGTTTCTTTTGCCTTTGTGGATGTATCTTGCAAGAAGTTACTGTGGCCGAGTTCAAAGAGGGTGTTGCCTGTGTTCTCTTCTATGATTTTGATGGACTCTTGTCTCACATTTAGATCTTTCATCCATTTTGAGTTTATCTTTGTGTATGGTGAAAGAGAGTGGTCCAGTTTCATTCTTCTACATGTGGATGTCCAATTTTCCCAGCACCATTTATTGAAGAGACTGTCTTTCTTCCAATGGAAATAAGTCGATCGGAGAAGGGCAAACAGTGTATGTTCTCATTCATTTGGGGAATATGAATAATAGTGAAAGGGAATATAAAGGAAGGGAAAAGAAATGTTGGGAAATATCAGGAAAGGAGACAGAACATAAAGACTCCTAACTCGGGGAAACGAACTAGGGGTGGTGGAAGGGGAGGAGGGCGGGTGTTGGAGGGGAATGGGTGATGGGCACTGAGGTGGACACTTGACGGGATGAGCACTGGGTGTTTTTTTTCTGTATGTTGGTAAATTGAACACCAATAAAAATTAATTAAAAAAAAATAAAATAAAAATAAATAAATAAAACCCTATGGCTTTTTGCAGTATTCTGAAATGGTAAACAACAAATGCAGCTAAGTATTATTCTACCAAAACACAAAGCCATAATCCAACCTTCAAGTAACAAACTGAGTCTATAAGAGTTTTGTACTTTATACAGAATTAGAAACATTTCTGGTAACTATGCTAAAATGTGGAATAAAAATAGCACATATGAATTTCAAAGCTTTGTTTCCATCAAGAGGTTCCTGCTGACTTGAAAATGTCTATGTGATTAACAACAACAAAAAAGAAGCAAGCTTTGTATTTTTTTAAAAAATGTTATTCATTTATTCATGAGAGACACAGAAAGAGAGGCAGAGACACAGGCAGAGGGAGAAGCAGGCTCCGTGCAGGGAGCCCGACGTGGGACTCGATTCCAGGTCTCCAGGATCAGGCCCTGGGCCAAAGGCAGGCGCTAAATTGCTGAGCCACCCAAAGCCTGGGGATCCACGCTTTGTATTTTGTAATTGGTACCTCGGAAATATTTTAATACATTTCAAATGTTTGTGAAAATAATGAAATAAGAGTTAAATATCACAACTTGTGTGTGTGTGATTTCTGTTTTCTATATACATATTTTAGTACTTAGAAGGCTGATCTCACCCAATTACATCTCCTAAAGGACAATAATGGGACCTAATAAAAGGTGGTTTTATTTTTTTAATTAATTTTTTATTCTTTTATTTTTTATTTTTATTTTTTTATTGGAGTTCAATTTGCCATGGTTTTATTTTGTAACTTTGGTTCTTGAGCCATTGTATTTCTTCTCTGAATTTCTTCTCTTTAAGACTGGTCCAAAGCTAAAATTTTAAGACAAAGTTGGTTTTACTTTGCTTTCTTTCCACCTTCATTTCATTTTTTTTTTTCCCATTGAATTTCTTTATTCTCATGGCAGCAGTGCAATTTGGTCTTTTTGTGCATGTGTGTGTGTGGAGAGTGCCTTAATTTCCTATCTTAAAATGAAAACTATTAAGGAAACACAAATCTATTATTTTATTATCTAGAGTTCAGTTGGTTTTTATGTAAAATTCCCTGAAAATAATTCCAAATGAGGTGTTTATGACTGATACCATATAAACTCTACATTCACATTTTTTAAGATTATTAAAGATAATTATTAAACTCAACTTTTAACATATTCAATTTAAGTTGGTATGTTAATAGAATGGATATTTTGTGAAAGGCACTATTTTAGGTTATAGAATGGTAAAAATAAAAGGAAGAGAAGAGAGGATTGAGATCTAATATTTTATTTTTGTATAATAACTTCATACTAATGTAATATAATTTCTGGGTTTTTTTCCAAGTAAACTGAAGCTCAAAATCTTAAGTTACTTAACCATGATCAATTTTTTCCTCTTTTTTTCTTAGATAAAGTATACATTTGAACCCATGTCATCTGCCTCTATGGAGCAGAATATGACAATTACCACAGGCACACAAAAGCACAAATTAAGATTTTAGGAAACTGGGGGAAAGGAAATAAAGTAGAAAACAAGATCTTACCTGCTAGGAAGGATGAGAAAATCCATAATAATAAAGTTGGGATTTGAGATTGGCTTAAAGTATAGGTGAAAAAAAATAGCTTAGAAGGTGGGAGTATTACAGTTATAAAATCTAAAGCTTAATGAAAAAATGCATTAATAAAAATGTAAGATGTAATAGGTAACAAGAGATACATTCATTTGGCAGAATTATGGAGTGTATAAGCAGTGAAAAGTATCAGATGACCTGAAAACAGTGTTGAATTATATCACAAAAATCCAGGCATATAAGATTGAAGGGGTTATAGGTGATGTAGAGAAACGTGGGAATCTTTGAAGACTTTTAAGTAAATAAAATTTATTCAGTCTGCATTTTAGAGTGTATAATATGGATATAGTATCTGAAGGGATTAAATGGAATTTTGGAGATTAGCTTAGGTAAGAATTAATAAGATTCTAAGTTAGGGTGGTATCCATGTTTGGAAAAAGACCAAGAAAAGACATGTACGTGGTTGAGATACAATTTTACTTGGCAAATGACTGGTTGTCAGTAAATGAAGAAGGCAATGCCTCTACTGTGCAGAGGGAAACCCCCTTCTGGCTTTACACCTCCTCTAAGAGATCTGTCTAGAATCTCAAATTTAGTGTTCCAAACTAAACACTTTACCTTTCTCAGCCCTCCTCCTCCTTATATCTTCTCCATCTCAGAAACAGGCAATTCTCTTTCTCCTGTTGCTAAGTCCAGAAACCTAAGAGCCATCCTTGAACCATTACTCTTCCCCACAGATTCCATCCAGTTGAGACCAAGTTAAGGGGTCTCTTGTTTTCTTAACCTCTATTTTTGCCTCTCATCCCCCACCAACAATCCATTCTATTTTAAGATAATGCTTGACATATTAAAATAGCTAATAGTAACATAGAAACTTAGAAATCAAAATAACTACTGTTTACTAACACCAAAATTAAGCACTAGAATGTAACCAAAAGTGCTGCATTTACTTCATATCCTGCCTTTCCTTATAGGTTACTATTATCCTGAATATTGGGTATATCCTTAATTTGTCTTAATTGTCAAAATAATTTTCTATGTGTGTTATATATACCTAAAAATTATCTAATCACGTTTTGTTTATTCTGTAAGTAGAGTACTGCACTATTTTTGGATTTCCAGGATTTTTTTCCCAATCAACATATTATTTCCAAGATTTATAGATTCTGATCTATAATTTACACAACACTCTTAATAATCTTATGGACAATAGATATTAATGCCATTTTTCTGATTTCTGCTCTTTAATTTATTCCTAGACCTATTAGCATGACCTATTAAGACTGTGGCCACTGCCTATTTTTGTTTTTATTTTGTGCCATTATCTGGACATGAAACTTTTTTACAACTACCCTGGATTTTAAACTACCTTTAACATAACCAGTCATTTCCCACTTCAGGTTATTGCACCAATGATCTGTTTGCTCTGCCAGGAATACATTCCCCACCCCAACTTCAAGTTTTTACCTAGGAGATTCCTATAAATTCAAAAGTGTTTTTTTTTTTTTATTTTTGTCACTCAATTTATTCTCTTTCCCATAAATTTTTACCATCTTAATGAAACTCATTACAATTTATAAACAGTTCTTACTTTTGTTTTCTAACCATTAATGTGAGGTAGAAATGCTTATTAATTCTCCAAACTGTAATTCCCATGATGGTAGTTGTCACTGTGTGTTATTCACTTATAACCTCGTACTAGGCTTCATGCTAGGCATTAAATAAAAGTTGTTCAACAGTGAAAATTAATTTTCTATACCCATATAACACAGATGAACAGAACAAGCAAGTTTTCAATTACAGATATGAATTCCTTTAAAATGTATTTTAGGCAGAGGATTGATTAATTAAAAGAAAATATAACACTCTCTTTATGGATTACATAGCAAGGCCAAAATCTGCCCCAAAAAATTCTCATTCAAAATTTGTAAGAGTAATATCATCAAGAGGGTAACATATAAGTCATTCCTGACTTGCTCCTCCCATTCAAGAAGGACAACTGACAACTATTCATGGGCAAGTAGTCATGAGAGTATTCTAGACCACAGCAGTGATGCTGACACATTCCCTTGTACCACAGAGACCAAGACAGACTGCAGAAGGGTTATAGGTACATCTGCACACCAACCTCAGTGCTCCTCCCATAGCCCCAGTATATGGGGCCTCCCAGACAGAGGAGTCTCCCCAGAGACTACAGTTTTTCATAGAAACTATATGGGAATCCCCAATCTAGTTTTGCTTCATAAGGATTGGGGGAGAATCTATAAGGCTTTACCACTGGAAATCAGTTGTGATGGGGGCGGGGGTAGAGAATAGAGGATTGCAACAAGTATCACATGGATATTGGCAGAACAAGTTGCTACCTGTAGCACTCAAATAGTAGTGCCAATTGGCAGCTTTACTCATCTCAAAGCCAGGACAGTCGTGTAGTCTGACCAGAAACTTCCTCATATATAAATCTACCTGATTTGGGTCCTCAAACATAAATACTTGTCAGTCAGAGAGCCAGTTGCTTTGGTCTGTGCCAACCAAAGAATGGAAGCTGAGTCATAGCCAGGCCCACCTCTGAGTTTAGCCCTCGGCCCCTACCAACAGAAAGCCTAGCCAGAATGCCTAGAAGCAGAATGCCTAGAAGCCATTGAAATCATTCAGCCAGGGTAATTGGGACATGGGGTAGTTTGAGTCAAGACCATAAATAAAGAACTTATCAACCTTGGAGATAGGAAGTAAAACTAATCTATAACTCTGCCCATTGATGAAGACAAGCTTCAGCCTGACCTACAGGAAACCTAACCAAGTACATGGAAAGCTACGTAGCCCCATTCAACAGCCTTTCTTAAAGTGGCATTGAACAGACAACACAGCCCATGGCTTTCCCCATCTGCAGAGCAAAACCAGAGAATTTGTGTGGCTAGGGAATTCAGTACATATTCTTGCCCAATTCAAGTCCCCAAACAACAAGCTATGCAGGCCTTAGGGAATGCTGTTTTGCGACCAGTGCAGGAAAGCTAATTCATATCCTAACCTATTACTGAATATAGTACCCAGTCTTGACCATCTAGCAAGACTAACCAGAGAACCCAGTCAACTGTGGAACCAATCCTATAACCTCCTCTGGGCTGGGAACAAAGCCAGCAGTCCTATCACATTAACAGACAGTGCTGCCCTCTCTACTCCTTGATCTCAGATCTTGGGCAGTGGCCTCATCCCCAAGTAGATTCTGATAGCAAGCCTCACCTGCCCAAAGACATTGCCACCTGACATATACAGAAATCCAAACTGAGTTGACTGGTGAAAAAACTGTCTCTACCAGAGCAAAAAACTATACAATCTGGAAGAGGAGATAATTATTTATGATATCAATGTAAGGAACCAAAGACCATGGAAAATCAGGTAAACATAACATCACAAAAGGAAACAAATACAGGTATATCTCATTTTATTGTGCTTTAAGATTGTGTGTCTGTGCACACACGCTCAACAAATTGAAAGTTTGTGGCAACCCTATTTTGAGCAAGTCTCCAATAATATTTCCAATAGTAGTTGCTTATTTTGTGTCTCTGTGTCACATTCTGGTAATTTTTGCAATAGTCCTAACTTTTTAAAAAATATTTTATTTATTAATTTAGAAGAGAGAAAAAGTATAAGAGAAAGAAATAAGAGAGAGGCGCAGAAGGAGAGGGAGAAGCAGACTCCCTGCTGAGCAGGAAGCCCCACATAGGGCTCAATCCCAGGACCCTGGGATCATAACCTGAGTTGAAGGCAGATGCTTTACTGACAGCCACCCAGGTGCCCCAGTATTACCAACTTTCAATTTATCATTATATTTGTTATTCTAAGCTACAAACAGTAATTATTATCTGAAAGCTCAGATAATGTTAGCATTTTTTAGAAATAAGGTATTTTTTAAAATTAAGACCATACTATTACACATTTACCAGATTATAGTATAACTTTTTTTAGAATTCTAAATAATCCTCTTTTTAAAATAGATTTTATTTATTTATTCATGAGAGACACAGAGAGGCAGAGACATAGGCAGAGGGAGAAGCAGGCTCCCTACAAGGAATCTGATGTAGGACTCAATCCCTGGATCTCAGGACTACTACCTGAGCCAAAGGCAGACACTCAACCACCAAGCCACCCAGGTGCCCCTAACTAATACTCTTGAATTATAGTGAAATATAGGAACCCAGAGACAACTAAATGAAATTAGGATAACAATGAAAGAACAAGAGGTGAAGTTTAATAAAGTAATAGGTATCATCAAAAAAATTCTAGAGCTAAAAAATAAAATGACTAAACTGAAGAATGCAATAGAGAGCTTTGAAAGCAGATTTCACCATGCACAAGAAAGAATCAGCAACACAGAAGACAGGGCATTTGAAATTAGCCAGTGGTAAAAAAAAGAAAAAAGAAAGAATAAAGAAATCCTACTAGATTTAAAGGAACCAATGAAAAGAAGCAATATCTGCATTGTGGGAAATCCAGAAGAAGAAGAGAAAGAAAAAGGAACAGAAAGTATCTTTAAAACAATAATGGCTGGAAACTCCCAAACCAGGAAAAAGAAATGGGCATCCAGAGCCACGAGGCCCAAAGACTCCAAGTTGTTAAACTCAAATAGGGCTACATCACAGCACATTATAATCAAAACTGTTAAAGGTCAAAAGCAAATAATTTTAAAAGCAGCAAGAGAAAAAGATGCTATATACAAGGGATCCTGAATAAAACACTAGGCAGATTAATAACAAAACTTGTAAGATGAGGAAGGAATGGGATGATACAATGAAAGAAAAAAAAAAACTGTCAACTATGAATTCTGTACTGGGCAAAGCTGTCCTTGACAGAGAGATAAAAACTTTCCCACACAAAAAGTGCAGGATTCTATCACTAGTACATTTGCCTTGCAAGATTTGCTAGAGGGGATTTTGCTAGAAGGAAAAAGGATACTGATTAGCATCATAAAAACATAAGAGATAGCATTAAACTCACTGGTAATGGTAAATAAAGACAAAGTTAGATTTTATGACCTGGTAAAGGTGGTGCATAATTCATTTAAAACTCGAGTTTAAAAAAGTTAAAGAAAACAAATGTATTAAAATATAACCCTAATCAAAATAATATGTTATTGGATGCACAATATAAAAATATGTAAACTATGGGGCACCTTGGTTGTTCAGTTGGTTAAGCATCTACCTTTAGCTCAGGTCATGATCCCAGGGTCCTAAGATCAAGCTCCATGTTGGGCTCCCTGTGGGGAGCCTGCTTCTCCCTCACCCTCTGCCAGTCCCCCTGCTTAAGCTCACCTACTTTCTCTCTCTCTGTCAAATAAATAAATAAATAAATAAATAAATACATAAATAAATACATAAATAAAATCTTTAAAAAATGTGTAAACTGACATCAACAACTTAAAATGTGAGGGGAAGGAGAAGTAAAAATACAGAGTTTAGAGAGAGTATCAAAATTAAGTGTTATCAGCTTAAGTAAGGTGTTATGATGTTAAGATATTTTATGTAAGCCACAGGAAAACTTATCATAATTACACAAAGAACATGATAAAGAAATGTCAAACAATACGGTTATGAAAAGTCATTAAAATACACACATACAAAGAATAGAAACAAAGAATAATAATGTTACCAGAGTCATAAAGAATAAAGAAAATGGCAATAGTAAGCCTTTATTAATAATTATTTTAAATGCACAGAGCTCAAATTCCCCATGTAAAAGACACAGAATGATTGGATTAAAAAAGAAAAAGAGGATTCAGTGATATGCTGCATAGAAAGACCTCAACTTAGGCTTGGAGACACTCACATACTGAGAGTGAAGGGATAGAAAAAGATATTTCATGTATATGGTAACAAACAGCAACAATAATAAAAAATCAGTGGTATCTATACTTATTTCAGACAAAATAGACTTTAAAAACGGTACAAGACATAAAGTCATTCTGTAATGATAAAGGAGTCAATTCATAAAGAAGATATAATAAGTTTAAGTATTTACATTGGATCACTTAAGTAGTTAAATCCTCACAGAACTATAAAGACAAATAAATAGCAATATGATAATATTTGGGGCTTCTAATACCCCATTCTCAACAGTGGATGGATCATCCAGATAGAGAACACAAAATAAGCTGTGAATGTAAGCAACACTGTAGACCAAATGGACCTATACTAGAAATGCTATCTGATAATACAATATACTTTTTTTTCTGAAGTTCAAATGGAACATATTCTAGGATAAACCCTATGTCAGGTCACAAAACAATTCTTTGCAAATTCAAAAA
This sequence comes from Vulpes vulpes, assembly GCF_048418805.1. Taxonomy (NCBI): domain Eukaryota; kingdom Metazoa; phylum Chordata; class Mammalia; order Carnivora; family Canidae; genus Vulpes; species Vulpes vulpes. Next base: position 37,905,160 of record NC_132794.1, read on the forward strand.
AGATTTAACCATACTACATATCTTGTCTCACCACAATGATATGAAACTAGGAATAAATAACAGGAGGAAAATTGGAAAACCTCATTACTACATGAAAATTAAATAATACTCATGAACAACCAATAGATCATAAAAGAAACTAAAGGGAAATAAAAAAGTATCCTGAGACAGATAAAAATGATAACACAACATACCAAAACTTATGGAATGCACCAAATGCTGCTTTAAGAGGGAATTTTAGGGTGATACATGCTTACATTAAAAATAAGAAAGATCTCAAGCAATCTAACTTCATACCTTAAGGAATTTAAAAGTGAGGAAAAAACTGAGCCCAAAGTTAGCAGAAGGAAGGAAATATAAAAGAGCAGAAATAGGGCAGCTCGGGTGGCTTAACGGTTTAGCACCTGCCTTAGGTCCAGAGTGTGATCCTGGAGTCCCGGGATCAAGTCCCATGTCGGGCTCCCTGCATGGAGCCTGCTTTTCCCTCTGCCTGTGTCTCTGCTTCTGTGTGTGTATGGTGTGTCTCTCATGAATAAATAAATAAAAATCTTAAAAAAGCAGAAATAAATGAAACAGAGAAAGGGAAAATAATAATAAAGTTTAACCAACCTAAAAGTTGATTCTTTCAAAAGATAAAAAAGATTGACAAACCTTTAGCTAGAATAATGTAAAAAAGAGAGAAGTCCCAAATCCGCAAAGCTATCTATGAAAAAGAAGACATTACCTGACACCACAGGACTACAAAGAATCAAGAGCAGCTACTATGAACAACTACATACAAACTGGACAACCAAGAAGAAATGGATAAACTCTTAGACACATACAACTTACCAAGATTGATTCAGAAAGAAATAGAAAATCTGAACAGACCTATTAGTTGAAAGGAGATTGAATCAGTAATCAAAAATCTCTCAACAAAGAAAAGTCCAGGATCAGATAGCTTCCCTGAGTAATGTTACCAAACATTTAAAGAATAATTACTGTTAATTCGCAATTTTTTTCCAAAATAGAGAAGAGGAAGGAATACTCCAATTCTATAATGACAAAATCCTCCTAATACCAAAGCCAGAAATGGAGACTAAAAGAAAATTATAGGCCAACATTCTGGATGAGTATAAATACAAAAATAATTGATAAAATATTGACAAATAATTCATCAGTACACTAAAAGGATCATTCATCATAATAAGTGGGATTTGTCCTGGAATGCAAGATGCTTCAACATATACAAATCAATCAGTGTGACACGTCACACTGACAGAATGGAAGAAAAAGTCAGTTGATCATCACAATAGATGCAGAAAAGGCATTTGACAAAATTTAACATCAGTTCTCAATAAAAACTCAACAAATTAGGTATAGAAAGAATGCATCTTAACATAATAAAAGTCATATATGCCTCAAATATACTCATGCTCATACTCAATGGTGAATGTTTGAAAGCTTTCCACTGAGATCAGGACAAAGACCAAGGGGATTCTTATCACTGCTATTATACATGGTACTGGAAGTCCAGCTGACACAATCAGGCAAGAAAAATAAGAAAAGGCCATGAGAATTAAAAAGGAAGAAATAAAAATGACTGCAGATGGCATGATATAGATCTAGAAAGTCCTAAAGATTCCATCAAAAAACTATTATACAATAAATAAATTCACTGAAGCTATAGGATATAAAATTAACATGCAAAAATCCGTCATGTTTCTATACACTGTCAATTATCAGAAAAAGAAAATGATCTCATTTACAGTGGCATCAAAAACAATAAAATATTTAGGATTAGATATAATCAAGGAAGTGAAAGCTCACTACACTGAAAACTATAAGACATTGATGAAAGAAACTGAAGATGATACAAATAAATTGAAAGAATCTGTGTTGATGAACTAGAAGAATTAATACTTATTCTTCTTATGCTCTACTTATGCTCGCTTCAGTAGCACATACATTAGAAAGAATATTGTTAAAGCATTCATACTACCCACAGCCCTCTCTATAGACTGAATGCAATCCCAACCCAGATTTCAATAGCATATTTTTTCAGAAGTAGAAAAACAATCTTAAAACTTGTCCTGAACCAGAAAATGTCTCAAATAGCCAAAGCAATTTTGAGAAGAATAACACAGCTGGAGAAACATTCCATCACACTTCATAATTTCAAGCTTTATTATAAAGCTATGGTAATCAAAAAAGTATGGTATTGGCATAAAAGCAAATTCATACACCTTTGGAACAGAAATGAGAACCCAGAAATAAATCCAAGCATATTGGTCAACTAAGATTTGACAAGGGAGCCAAGAATGAAACTAGACCTCTATTTTATACCACTCATAAAAATTAATTTGAAATGAATTAAAGACTTCTGCATGGTAAAAGAAACCAACAAGGTAAAAAGCCCATCTACAGCATGGGAAAAAAAGTATTTGCAAAATGTATCTGAGAATGCAACTCAATAGCAACAAAACAAATAATCCAACTAAAAAGTGAGCAAAGGACCTAAATATACATTTTCCACATTTTCAACAGGTTCACGAAAAGGAGCTCAATGTCACTAATCAGGGAAATGCAAATCAAAATCACAGTAACATAATACCTCAAATCTGCTAGAATGGGAAGCATTACAAACACGAGATAACAAATGGTGGCAAGGATAGAGGAAAGGGAACTTTTACACTCTGTTGGTAGGAATGTAAATTGTTGCAACCACTATGGAAAACAGAATGAGACTCCTCAAAAAATTAAAAATAGAGTTACCATATGATCCAGTAATTCCACTTCGTGGAATATATCCAAAGAAAATGAAACATCATGTTAAAAAGATATCTGCAACCCATGTTTATAGCAGCATTATTTACAACAGCCAAGACATGGAAACAACCTAAATGTCCATCAATTAATGAATGGATAAAGAAGTTTGGTACATATATACAGTACAATCTTCAGTCATAAAAAAAGGAAATCCTGCTATTTGTAACAACATGGATGGAACTTGAGGACAATATGCTAAGTGAAATAAGTCAGATAAAGACAACTACTGGGGAACCTGGGTGGCTCAGTGACTAAGCATCTGCCTTTGGCTCAGGATGTGATCCCGGGGTCCTGGGATCAAGTCCCACATGAGGCTCCCTACAGGGAGCTTGCTTCTGCCTGTGTCTGTGCCTCTCTCTCTGTGTCTCTCATGAAAAAATAAATAAAATCTTTTTTAAAGGATTACTGTATTATTTTACTTATGTGTGTATATAAGTAAAAAAATTTTTTAAAAGCTGGGTATTTATTTGGATTACAGTAATTTTTTTGTTTTTCTGTGGAACCAAAAAACAAAAACAAAAAAAATGACAAAACCCTAAGAAAATAAGTAGAAAAAGATACTAAATTTGTGGTTACTAGAGGTTAGGGGAAGGGAAATTAGATAAAGCTGGTCAAAAAGTACAAACTTCCAGTTATATGATAAATAAGTACTAGGGATGTAAACTACAACATGATGATAACTATAATTAACACTACTTTGTGGTATATTTGAGAGCTATTAAGAGAGTAGATCCTAAGAGATCTTATCACAAGAAAGAAATACTTTTTTTTTTCTTTTTTGTTTTGGTATCTATGAGATGATGGATGTTAAGTAAACTTAATTGTATTTCACAATATATGTAAGTCTAATCTTTATGCTATACACCTTAAACCTATTCAGTGCTGTGTGTCATCTCAATAAAACTGGAAAGACAAATTTAAATATGTGTGTCATTACACAAAATAAGGGTAATCAAAAGCAAATTAAGATCATGTAATTTCGGCGTTGGGTCATTACTCATTCTTTCAGGACACCTTCATTATTAATTACTTGGCACGCTCCATTATTATAGTGTGATGGATCTTATTGGGGTACTGTCTTCCATACTCTATGATCTACTGTTCCTTCTATTATTCTTATTTATACTCATCTTTATTTCTACCAATAACCTGCCAGCCCATATCTTCAAAACTCTGGCCTGAAATTTTGGCAAAACCTTACTTTTGGTTATTTAAAATTCCATTTTACTTTGTTCCCCTAGTAATGATGGAACTAGGCATATGGTCAGGCCAGTAATTTAGCCTCTGAGAGGACTGAAATTCAGGGTGATTAGGCATCTCTATGAAACTGCCTGGCAGAAAAGTCAAGTATGATTTGGGGACAAGGCTGATCTAGTGGATGGCTGAGGATAAGCTTGAATTGCTCTCTTGATTATGACCCAGTATCTGGCTTGAGACTAGTAAAGTTGAGGTTAAATAATCTCAGCTATTCTGATTGCATGACCATAAAAGGAGTAAAAAAGAAAAGACATTAAAATAACCTTATGAAATTTAGATCATTTAAATGGGGATTGAGGAATTTTCTTAAGAAAATATCTTAATAATTATAGCCTAAAGCAATATGCTCAGCCAGTTAAAGACTGTTCTAATGAGGGTGAGGTCATAGATCCATATGAGTGTTAGTTAGCTTTGAATTAAAAAAAAAAAAAAAGAATCCTCCTCATGAAAATGGATGCTACTCATAATCTAGGTCTTTTGCAAATATGCCCTACAGACTCCTATCAGAAAGGCAAGAGCTTGAAGCAGTTCAGAGCATGCATATATGGATCTGGGAAATAATTTAAAGCATATATGCTATCAACAATAGATCCAATAATAGACCTGTAGTAGCAACACTGTATTTGAAGGTGAACTCAAATTTATAACTGAAGGAAACTCTAATATATAGGCTAGTTTTTAATCTTTCAGAGTATAATTATAATTTGCTAAAATATTTTTTAAAAAGATATTTTCAGGATTTTGAATAATAATCCCAGAATGGTCAGCATCATAAATGGAAAGATGTATTCCATTTACTGTATTTTGAAACTCAGTATCTTTAAAAAGTGACAATCCTGGATTGTGTAACAGCCAGACAGACGTTAAGAAGCTATTGACCATAAAATTCGTATTAGATAAAGGGCCCTTTTTTATATAAATCAAAATCTTTGTGCAGCAATTTTATCAAGATGGATCTGTCCTGACAGTCAAATGAAATTGATCCAGAGTCATCACTAATCTGAACCAAGATATAACTACATTTTGGATTTATCCAATTTTCGCTGTGGATTCCAAATCTGAGGTGCTGATGAAAATATTCTAAAACTAATCTTGAAATATTTAATTACAGACTGATTTTGATCCCATTAGAATTATAACTTCTGTATTGCTAAATCACTCCAATGCACATGGAATATTTTAGGGCAAAGGTTCTCTGATTTTAAAATTAGAAAAGTTGGGACGCCTGGGTGGCTCAGCAGTTAAGCGTCTGCCTTTGGCTCAGGGCCTACTTCTCCCTCTGCCTGTGTCTCTGCCTCTCTCTGTGTGTGTCTCTCATGAAGAAATAAATAAAATCTTTTTAAAAAATTAGAAAAGTTATTACTACATTACCAATGAGAAAAATGTATCAGGACAATGACAGCTGACATTCAAGTTAACACCAGTAAAAACTGTGTGGTTTGTAACAAAACTAGACCCTCAGCACAGTAAAACAATTATGTTTTTTAAACTTGCTCCTGGCTAATATGCTTTTGGGCTTTTCTCATCTGCAGTTTTCAGTTTTTCTACCCATTTATACTTAACTTCATTCCAACAAACATTTTGTCCTTTATATCACAGAGAAAATTAAAGCTATCTTATGTGAACCCCTTCAATCTTTAAACAATTCACCATTCCCTTATTTTATAAATATATGGATATCTGTCCTTTCTAGATATAAATCCCTTAGTTTGCTTTCTTTATCCAAGAACTTCTCACTTAATCCAGGCTCTTGTTATGCTCATTGTTCCTCTTGTGTTGCTTTAATTCTCCAGGTATTTCTCTTTTCTCTAAATGTGCTAGACAAACAACAGAAAAAATCTGTTACTCTCCTTTCCCTCAAGCTGCTACCTATTGTATTTTTCCATATTGTAACAAAATTCTTTCTCAATTCATTTTACTTCTAGAAATATTGCTATCTGACTTCTCTCCATCTCACATAATCTCATGTGAAGAAATAGCTAAATGTGAAGATATTCTTAATTTATTTATCCTTACCATATCAAACATTTTCTTTTTGAAACTTCCTCCTATGCTGATTTCTGGCTTCCTATTACACTGACCATTCAGGTTTAGACTGTTCCCTGCTGGTTCTTTATTTTTGACCCTCACATGTAGGTATCCTTTAGAGTTCCATTCTTGACCCTTTTCCTGTGGTTTCTGGACTCTAAACTGAGTCCACATACTTCCTCATACAACTCAATCATAGTTGTAATATAGTTGTAACTCCTCTTTTATCAGCATTACACATTTTCTTTCTGAATATTATTTAAAACTTATGCTGAGTGAAGTAAGTCAATCAGAGAAGGACAAACATTATATGTTCTCATTCATTTGGGGAATATAAATAATAGTGAAAAGGAATAGAAGGGAAGGGAGAAGAAATGTGTGGAAAATATCAGGAAGGGAGACAGAACATAAAGACTCCTAACTCTGGGAAACAAACTAGGGGTGGTGGAGGAGGGCGGGAGGTGGGGGTGAGTGGGTGACGGGCACTGAGGGGGGCACTTGACGGAATGAGCACTGGGTGTTACTCTGTATGTTGGTAAATTGAACACCAATAAAAAATAAATTTATTTGAAAAAAAAGATTTGTGGTTTAGGGAAACAACAACAACAACAAGCAAAAACCAATACATCATTATCTAGATGACTTTATTCATCTTCATTTCAAATGAACCAATTGAAAAACTCACATCTTCTTTCTGGGTTACCCATTATATGTGTTACTGAATAAAGAAGCTTATTTAATCAAATACAAGTTCACCATATTCTTTCATATTAGTATTTGGTCTGGTAATTATTCTATGACAGTTTATTTCTCTTTTCCCATTTTTTCCTTTAGGTTATGTTTTAGCACAGCCACAGGGTTGGACAAACATGATTAGAGATCATAAATACAATGAATGGTAGGAATAAGAAACAATAAAAAGTGGTGGGAATTGTGGTAACCTAAGCAGACCAAACACATGTATTTGAAGGTGAAATATTGTTCACTGACTGCCAGTTTTCAGCCTCTGTGCTGTTAGCATTTCCACTGTTGGACAAAGGTCATTTTGTTTCAGTATTTGATGTTGATTATGGCATATAATAGGTATCGAGGAATATTTGAAAACAGCAGATAAATTGAGTTATAGTTAAAATGAAATGAAATCCACTTAGACTTTCTAAATGGTTTGTCCAGTTCTGAATATAGAATGATGTCCATGTGAAGACACAAATCATCATCAAATTTTCTATTTCTTGCCTCCTCTTAAGGGATTTTTCTTATATTTCTTATTTTCAAATAAATAAATAAATAAATAAATAAATAAATAAATAAACAAACACATAAATTTATACACACACACATATTATCATTATCTTTTGAACAGGTGTGCAGGATTTTCCAAAGAGAATGCCATTGATACTACTTTTCGTCTAGTTGATATCACTCAGAGTTATAGTTATAAAAACAAACTTCTATTTTGAAAGTAAATTTTTGTTCTTTTAAAGTTAATTATTCCTTCTGAGATACAAGAAGGTAGACAATAATTTAACACTATTAAGGTCCCAGGCAGTAGTAATTTATTAAGATGAGAGGTTTAGTTGTAAGAGAACATATTTTCCTAATACTCTCTTATCATAAAAGTAGATTCAATATTAGTTTTTTATCATGTTAAGAGTGAAGTATATACCAAATTTAATATATGATCCTATCTTTAGAAAAATAGTGAAAATTGAAATAATATAGTTGATGTTAAAAGTTCCTATATTTTGTATTTTGACATTGAGTTAAAAATAAATAATTCGTTTTTTAAGATTTTATTTATTTGCTTGAGAGAGAGCAAGAGAGCACAAAGGGAAAGGGAAAAGCAGGCTCCCCACTGAGCAGAGAGCCTGACACAGGGCTTGATCCCAGGATCCCGAGATCGTGACCCGAGTCAAAGGCAAATGCTCAACCAACTGAGCTACCCAGGTGCCCCAAAAATAAATACTTTAAAAACTTAAACTTTAAACAAAATTCTTGTTTTTCTATCCATATTTTATAGTATGTTGTATTTGAAGAGATGCTAGAGATGTAATTATTTGAGATCTCAGAAGGCAAGTCTTCATAAACCAAATGACTTAGGAATAGAACAGTCAAGTCAGCTGAGGGTCAATTGCTAAACCTGAAGGTGGATAGAGAAACAAAAAGGGAGCCCAAAAATTAACCAAGAAAGAAATATAGACAATAATGTACAAACAAAAACTGAAGAATGTATACTGAGGGAGGTAATAAGGAAAGAAAAATGTGAAGAAAGAATAAACATTAGGTCAGATACAGCAGAGGTTCCATAAAATAAGGTATGAAAACTTTTTCTCCCAGCATGCAGGTCACTTATGACCTTTAAGAAAGGAAATGTACTACTGACTTTAGGTAACTAAATGTATTAGAAGGAAAGCAGAGGCCTGTTTGCTATATGCTGTACAAAAATGGAAGCCAAAGCCAATGCTTTCTGGTTTTGTTTTTAATGTAGAAAATGCTTTCAAAAAAAAAAAAAAAAAAAAGCTTTCTAAGCATGTTACATTGAAATAACTTGTTGGGGTTCCTAACTTTTAAAAAATAAATATTTTATTTATTTGACACGGAGAGAGAGCACAAGCACAGGGAGTGGCAGGCAGAGAAAGAGGGAAAAGCAGACTCACCACTGAGCAGGGAGCCTGATGTGGGGCCCAATTCCAAGATCCTGGGATCATGATGTGAGGCGGAGGCAGATACTTTACTGAGGCACCCAGATGCCATAAGGTTCCTAACTTCTTTACTGTCAACTTTTCAGACAGAAGTGTGACATTTGTTTTTTGGGGTTATTTTTGTTTGTTTTTTTGTCCTCACTACAGAGTAGGCAATCAGTCTTTCTTTGCTAAATTTTTTGTGAACATTAGGAAAAAGAGAAAGATGTACATGGTTAAAATTATTTATATAAAGATCCATTTTATATAAATCCAAATGATAGATTAATTGACTCTAATTACTTTTGTAAGGGTTTGTAAGGGTCTCTTTTCTTTTAATATAGCAGAGGATCAAATAATAACAATTACAAACATATTAATGTTATTTAAGTCTCCTAGTACTATCTTTGCTCCTTCTTTATTAATTTATAAAAATAAATATATATAATGAAAGTGCCCCTACCCACAATTTTCCCCAGTGTCAGGACTACCAGATACAAAGCAAATGTTTATCTATAATGAAACCTAAGTAAATTAAAAAAAAAATTGGATCATTTTTTTTCCACATTATACTAGATGCCTGCCAGAACCTCTGTATCATACTGGTAAATATGGTACTGTGAACCATGTGGTACTCTGTACCATAAACCCTACCATGGCACATTTGATACATGGCCTCAGTCTGACCATCTGGCTGTGCTATATCTCAATTATAGCTTTTTGTTAGGTAAATTCGTATTTTTTTATATAACTAGATTGAAACTTAGCCTTAAAAGTCCTGACTTTAAGGTATATTTATTTAATCTTTATATATATATATATAGATATATATAATATACATACATATATATAGATATAGATATAAAGATAGAATATATATATGTATATATATATATATATAAACTTCTATGACTATATGAAGAAGGAAGAAAAAAAGGAAGAAGAAATGACAGCATTTCCAACTGTCAACAAGAAGGAGATGATTATCATGTGGTCTGCCAATAGACACATTTGAACACCAACTCTATGCAATGCACACTTTATACCAGGACCCCTCTGTTGACAACCATAATAGTACAAAGTCATCTTGTACAAAGTGCTATATATGATATTCTTCAAAAGGCATATTCATTGTCCCCCAGAATTATAGCACTGATGAGACCTGGCTGGAGTAGAGGGTAAGAAAGAGGCTGTTCTTGGATATGAATTGATGTTTACAGACTCTGCAGTGACCTCTTATCTGCACATTCTGCTTCCATTGCCAGCTATAATTCATTCTCATAAAAGCCAGTGTTTTTCTTAAACTTATACTTTCTTAAACTTTCTTATACTTCCAGTGATATCATTCCCTTGTGTAAAACTGTTAATATTCTTAGCATCTCACATAGAAGAAAATTCCTATGCTTCCCAATCTCATGAAACCCTACTGGCCTGTACCTAGACTCCCTCTGCTAACTTACCCACTCTGCTGCTCCCAACCTGTTCCAGCCTAATTCTGAATGATTCTCATCTTTCATTATTTGAATTCACTGCTATTTCTTTTTTTTTTTTTTTACCATAAATGTTGTACCTAGTACTTAAAAAATCAGTTCATTCTTACAACTCATAGGGTAGAGAGATATCCTCCCACCACCCAGTCTAAAATTGGGTGGCTTTGGTAGGCTTTGGCACATCCTCATCACTTTTTTCCATCATTTTATATAATTTTGTGGAAACCTCTCTACGAAGTAATGGTTTTTAAGGTATACTGTGTGTTTTGTTTCTCACAGAAGTCTCTGTAACAATAAACTTTGTTTTTTCTTGTCCACTGATGTGTCCTCATCCTCAATGAGAACAATGAATGATAGAGGATGCACAGAGTGAAGGAATGATCAAGTATAATCCACTTACACTTGGATAGCAGATCAGTGTAGCATTTTAATAAAATATTCAAGGTTCTGGTTCAAGATGGTGGTATAGGAACTTCTGACCTCACCCCTCTCATGGATACTCCAAATCTACAACTATGTGTGGAACAACTTCCTCTGAAACAAAAATCCCCAAAACTCACAAATATAAACTTCTTGAGGAACAAAGGACTTGAACCTAACATTGGGCACCCCAACTATATTTTTAACTTCCTTTTTTTTAAAAAAAAAAAATTAAATTCTGGAGCACCTGGGTGGCTCAGTGGTTGAGCATCTGCCTTTGGCTCAGGTTGTGATCCTGCGGTCCTGGGATCAAGTCCCACATCAGGCTCCCCACAGGGAGCCTGCCTCTCCCTCTGCCTATGTCTCTGAATAAATAAACAAAATCTTTTTAAAAATTAAATTCAATTAGTTAACATATGTGTGTCAGAAGTAAAGTTCAGTGATTCATCAGTCTTATATAATACCCAGTGCTCATTACATCATCCAGTTATCCCATCCCTGCAGTCCATCTTTCCCTTCCTCTATGATCCTGTTTTATTTCTGAAATTCCACAGATGAGATCATGGCACCACAACTATTAAGGCCTGCATCTGAGATATGAGCCTCCAAAACCTCTAGATTTCAAAGCCAATGGGACTTACATCCATGAGATCCCTAGGCTATGGTGAACTGAGAAATAGTTCTTAAAGGGCTTACAAGTACAGACTCACCCACCCAGGATCCAACACAAAGACAGCAAGCAAACTAAACAGCCTTTCTATGAAAGAGGTTAATTTGCTTATCTTGAGGCTTCAGACTGAATGGCAGGCATTTAACACACATCTAGGGGCCTACTGAATACTCTATAGAGATGTAGGCTGGCTGGCACCATCCATCTCTATGCTTTCCCTCTGTCTTTTTACAAGTTGCTTGTAACTCATGGAAAGGAGCTTACACCTACATCTGGTACCCCAGTTTTTGTGGTTGTCACTCACAGAACTCTAGATTGCCTACCTCTGTGGCCAGCAGAGTTTACACTTGTGAGTCACATAGGGCTGTAAGCAATGGAAAGTTCAACTGGCTACCACTCCCAGGACAAAGAAGAGAAACGACACACTGAGCTGCCCAATCTCCCAGGAAAGAGGCCTATTAGCTTGTCTTCACAGCTACTGCCTGAGGGGCAGGCTTCTAATTAACACACATCTAAGGGCTAATTGTAATCCTCTGCATAGTTCTCAGAGGGCTAGCCTGTTTTTATGGTTTTCCTTGTTGTGCTCCAGAGAGCCAGAATTCCCCAGAGGAAAGCTTGTAAACACATCTGATGTCCCAGTTTTTACATCTAGAATCCACAATTTTGTTCCTACTTGTAAAGGGATGACCCTTTATTGCCTGGCTCTGATGGCAAGTGGGGCTCGGGTTGTCAGGTCCTACACGACTGTAAAAATTGGAAAGGCCATTCTTTGTCAGCTACCATTTTCAATGCAAAGCACAGATAACAGACTAATGCATATCACCAGTTTTTCTATGAAAGAGGCCTATTTGATTGCTCTAGAGCTTTAATATAAGAGGCAAGTTTCTGGTTTGGCATATATCTAGAGTCCTACTAAGGTGTTTTTTCAGGGGATGGAGGCCACTGGAAGCACTTTTCACTTTCTTTCTGTTTCACCATAGCTCACCAGTATTTTCCAGAAAAGAGTTTGTGCCCTCATCTGGCACCTTTATTTTTATAGCTGCTACCCATGGAACATCTCTGGAGTACCTGGCTCTGATGCCCAGTAGAATTTGTTTTTATGATCTCACAGGATTGTATATACTTGCATAATTTAATAGCTGCTGCCTATTAGCTGTCTATAGCTGTCTGGCTTCCAGTCAGCCTGAATCTGAGGTACTGAATGACATCCTCCTCTTTGGGCCATAGTAGGCTTTGGCACATCCTCAATTACTGGAAACCCCTAAGAATAAAGTAGGTTTCTGAGACAATGACAAAGATTTGAGACAGAACTAAGAGTAAGGACAGAATTGAAGAATAATACTCATCTACATGAGATCACTTTATCCAAATGGGGGAGAGGTGGCTATTCCATCTAATCCATAGAAACGAACATAGACAGTCAAGCAAAACAAGCACCAAGAAAGAGCAAAAAAAAAAAAAAAAAAAGGTCCTTAATAAAACAGATAAGTTATTTATCTGATAAAAACAAAGATGCTTATCAAGCTTGCAAGAAGAATGAAGACACAAAGTAAGAACTTCAAGAGATAGAAAATAAAAGGATAAAAGTCACAAACAAATAATAGAGTAACTGAGCTTAAAAATACATTAGAGTATTTTTTCTGCCTTGGTAGCAGGCAGACTAGATGCAACAGAAGAAAAGATCAATGAGCATGAACACAAGGCAATAAAACTCACCCAATAAGAGCAGCAAAATGGAAAAACAAAATGAAAGTACACTTATCTTAAGGGACTTATTGATGGGACAACATCAAGCAGACCAATATTTGCACTACAGATGGAGAAGATAAAGAACAAACAGCAGAAAACATTTGAAGAGTTAACAACTGATAATTACCTTAACTTGGAGAGAAGCAGATATCCAGTTTCAGGAAGATCAGAGAATGACAAATAATATGAAATCAAACAGACCCAAGACATATTATAGACTGTCAAAAGTTCAAGACAAAAGCAGAATATTAAAAGCAACAAGAGAAAAACAACTTGTTAAATACAAGGGAATACCCCCAAAAGACCATCAGCAGATTTTTCAGCAGAAACACTGCATGCCAGAATAAAGTGGCATGATATTTCAAAGTGCTAAAAAAAAAAAAAAAAAAAAAAAAAGCCAACTAAGAACACTCTACCTAGGGAAGGTGTCATTAAGAATTGAAAGAGGGACCCCTTGGTATCTCAGTTGGTTCAGTGTCTGACTCTTGCTTTTTAGCTCAGGTAATGGTTTCAAGGTTGTGAGATTGATCCCTATGTCCGGTTGTGTGCTGGGTGTGGAACCTGCTTAAGATTCTCTCTACCTCTGCCCCTCTCCCCTCTGAAACAAAAAAAAAAAAAAAAAAAAGAAAAGAAAAAGAAAAAGAAAAGAAAGTGGAGGAGGAGGAGAATAAAGAAAGAAAGAAAGAAAGAAAGAAAGAAAGAAAGAAAGAAAAGAAAGAAAGAAAGAAAAAAGATTGAAGGAGAAAGAAAGAATTATCCACACAAGCAAAAGGTAAAGAAATTTATCACCACTAGACTGGCCTATAAAGGAAATGCTAAAAGGATTTCTTTAACCTGATGAAAATGTGCTGTCATACTAGGAAAACATAGAGAGTATAAATCTTACTGGTAAAAGTAAATATATAGCAAAATCTGGAATAACAATGTTGTAAAGATGGTGGGTTAATCACTTATAGAACTAGTATGGTGAGTAGCAGACAAAAGTAGTAAAAATAATTACAATTATTTGATAGTGTATACAGAACATAAAACATTATGACATCAAGAAATGAAATGTTTTCTTATAGGGGAATACAAATGCAGTTTTAGGATGCATTTGAACATAAGTTGTTATTAACTTAAAAGAGACTGTTATAAGTTGTTGTCTGGAGCCTCATGGTAATCACAAAGCAGCAACCTCTAGGAGATACAAAAAATATAAAAAAGAAAGGAATCTAACCATACCACTAAAAAGGTCATTTGAAGGAAGAAAGGAAGAAAAGAAAAGAACAGAGTTTACAAAAACATCCAGAAAACAATGAACACAATGGCAATAAGTACATATGTATCAAAATTTATTCTGATTATAAATAGACTAAATTCTCCAATGAAAAGACAAAGATTACATGAATAGGTAAAAGATAAGACCCATCTATATGCTGCCTATAAGAAACTCACTTCAGATGTAAGGGCACACATAGTTTGAAAGTGAAGGGATGGAAAAAGATATTCCATGCAAGTAGAAACCAGAAGAAAGCTAGAGAAACTATACTTATATCTAGACAAAATACATTATAAAACAAACACTTGTTTTGTAATAAGAGACAAGGTGATTTTATCATGATAATGGTGTCAATCCAACTAGAAGATATACATTTGTAGATAATTATGCATCTAACATAGGAGCACCTAAATATAACAAAGCAAATGTTAACAGAACTAAAGAGAGAAATAAATAGCAATAAAATAATAGGGGACTGTAATGCCCCACTTTTACCAATGGCTAGATCATCCAAACAGAAAATCTTTACAGAAACACTGGTCTTAAATGGTACAATGAACCAGATGGACTTACTAGATACATACAGAATATTTCATTCAAAAAGCTATAGAATATTCCTCTAAAGTGCACCAGGAATATTCTCCAGGATAGATCATATATTAGATCACAAAACAAGTCTTAAATTTAAGAAGATTGAAACACAATGGAATTAAATCAGAAATCAAATTTTAAGAAAATTGGAATATTCTAAAGCATGTGAAGATTAAATAATATGTTCCTGAACAACCAATGGGTTAAAAGAATAAAATCAAGAGAGAAATTTTAAAAATCATGAAGCAACTAAAAGAGGAAATACAACATAACAAACCTTATGGGATGTGCCAAAGTAATTCTAAGAGGGAAGTTCATAGAAATATATGCCCATCTAAAGAACCAAGAAAAATTTCCAACAACTTGGCTTTATCTCTCAAGGAACTAGAAAAAGAAGAACAAGTGAAGCCCAAAATCAATAGAAGGAAGGGAATAAAGGTTAGAGTGGAAATAAATGAAATAGGGACTAAAAAGTTAATAAACAGTATCAATGAAATTAAGAGCTGTTTTTTTGAAAAGAAACAAAATTTACAAGCCTTAACTAGATTCACCAAGATAAAAATAAAAATATTCACCAAGAATATTCAAATGAATAAAATCATAAATAAAACAGATATTACACTGATACAGACCATTTATAACAGACCATTAGGAACAATTATATACCAACAAATTGAACAATATAGTAGAAATGAATAAGTTCTAAGAAACATACAATCCAGCAATACTGAAACATGAAGAAATAGAAAATCTGAACAGACTGATTACAGACCATTATAACAGACCATTAGGAACAATTATATACCAACAAATTGAACAATATAGTAGAAATGAATAAGTTCCAAGAAACATACAATCCAGCAATACTGAAACATGAAGAAATAGAAAATCTGAACAGACTGATTACCAGTAACAAGATGGAATTAGTAATCAAAAACCCTCCCAAAAAATAAAAGTCCAAAGCCAGAGAGCTTTATTGATGAATTCTACCACACATTTAAAGAATAATTAATACTATCCTTTTCAAACTCTTCCAAATGGAGAAGAAGGGAAAATTTCTAAATTCATTTTATGAGGCCAACATTACCTTGATATCAAAACCAGGCAAGCACACCACAAGAAAAGAAAGCTACAGGCCAATATCCCTAATAAACAGAGAAGCAAAAATCCTCAATGAAATATTAGCAACCCAAAGTCAATGATCCATAAAAACACTATTAAACACCAACAGTACATTAAAACACCATACGCCATGATCAGTCAGGTTAATCCCAGGGATACTAGGATGGTTCAATGTCTGCAAATGAGTGCAATACACCACATTAGCAAATGGAAGAATAAAAACATAAAATCTTAACAGATGCAGTAAAGGCACTTGACAACATTTAGCATCATTTATGGTTAAAACCTTTCAATAAAGTGGGCATAGAGAAAACATACTTCCACATAATAAAGGCCATATATGACAAGCCCACAGCTAACACTAGTGGTAAAAAGCTCAGTTTTTTTCTCTAAGATCAGGAACATAACAATTGCCACTTTTTTCCAACATAGTTTTGGATGTCCTTCTCAGAGCAATTAGGCATCCAAATTAGAAAGAAATAAAACTGGCATATTTGCAGATGATATATATAGAAAACCTTGAAAACTCTATTAAAAAAGACTTAGAACTAATACACAATTTCAGAAAATTTGGAGGATACAAATATATAAATATCTGTTGCATTTCTATAAACTGACACATTGTTAGAAAGAGGAAACAATCAACTTACATAAGAAAAATAAAATACTTAGGAATAAATTTAACCAAGGATGTGAAAAAAATTGTACATTGGAAATTATAAGACACTGATGATAGAAATTAAACACATCAATGGAAACATATTCTTTGCTCATAGATTGGAATAATATTGTCAAAATGTCCATACTATCCAAAGCAATCTACAGATTCAATGCAGTTCCTATTAAAATTCCAATGGTATTTTTCATGGACATATAACAAGCAGTCCTAAAATTTGTATGGAACCACAATAGATACTGAATAGTCAAAGCAATCTTGAGAAAGAAGAACAAAGCAGGAAAAATCATTTCCTGATTTCAAAGTTTGTTTCAAATCTACAATAATCAAAACAATATGGTATTGACATGAAAGCAGACACATAGATTAATAGAACAGAGCTTGGAAATAAGTCCAGGCGTACATGGTCAATTAATGTGTGACAGAAGAACCAAAAATATGAAACAGGAAAAACACAGTCTCTTCAATAAATAGTGTTGTTGGGAAGGGTCTCCGTGGCTCAGTTGGTTAAGCGTCTGCCTTCAGCTCAGGTCACGATCTCAGGGCGCCGGGGTCAAGCCCTGCATCAGATTCCCTGCTCTGCTTGGGGCCTGCTTCTCCCTCTCCCTCTGCCTGCCATTCCCTCTGCTTATGCACACACTCTCTATATCAAATAAATAAAGTATTTTTAAAATAAATAGATATTTAAAATAAATACTAAATATTTAAAAGGGCAGCCGCCTGCAGCCCAGGGCATGATCCTGGAGACCCTACATCAAGTCCGACGTCAGGCTCTCTGTATGGAGCCTGCTTCTCCCTCTGCCTGTGTCTCTGCTACTCTCTCTCTCTATGCATCTCTATGAATAAATAAATAAAATCTTTAAAAAATATTTAAAATAAATTTAAAAATAACTAAATAATATTTAAAATAAATAAAAATACATAAGTAGTATTGGGAAAACTGGACAGCCACATTAAAAAATAAAATCCAACAGCTATCTTACACCATACACCAAAATTAAATCAAAATGAATTAGACTTGAATTTAAGACCTTATGCTATAAAACTCCTAGAAGAAAACATAGGCAGTAAGATCCTTGACATTGGTCTTGGTGATGATTTTTTCTTCTTGAAAACAAATCAAAGACAACAAAAGCACAAATAATCAAACTAAAAGGAAACTATCAACAAAATGAAATGCAATAGAAATGAAAGCATTGACTGAATGAATGAATGAACGAAGGAAACCAAATCAACATCACTAATCATCAAGGATATGCAAATCAAAATCAGAAATAGGTATTACCCTAAATCTGTTAGAATGACTACTATCAAAGACAAGAAATAACAAGTGCTGATGAGGATGTGGAGAAAAGGGAGCCCTTGTGCTCTATTGGCGGGAATGTTAATTGGTACAAACACTATATAACGTAGTTTGAAGCTTCCTTAAAAAATTACAACTAGAACTACTATATGATATAGCAATTTCATTTCTAGGTATATCTGAAGAAAATGAAAACACTAACTCAGAGAGATATACGCACACTCATGTTCATTGCGACATTATTCTCAATAGCCAAGGTGTTAAAGAAAGCAACCCAAGTGTCCATCAATGGATGAATGAATAACTAAAATATGGGGTGTGTCACTGTGTGTATAAACACAAAATGAAATATTATTAGGTATAAAATACACAGTGGAATGGAATTTTTATCAATAAAACCATGGAATATATTTTGGCTGTGAAAAGGATGGATACATGCCACACGTGACAACATGGATTTAACTTGAGACATTATGCTAAGTGAACTAAGTCCGACAAAGACAAGTACTATATGGTCTTGTGGAATGTGGAATCTAAATATAAAAACAAAAAATGAACTCACAGATACAGAAAACAGAGGCAGGGGTAGGGGCCAGTGGCTGACATGGGTGAAAACACCAAGGTGTATACTTTCAGTTATAAAATAAATAAACCATGGGGTTGTGATGCATGGTGTGACATTTGTAGTTGATAATAATGTATTGCATATTTGAAAACTTCTAAGACAATAGATCTTAAAACTTGTCTCAGGAAAAGTAATTTGTAAATGTAGTAACAAATGTTAACTAGACTTATTAGGGAGATTATTTCACAATATACGCAAATGTCAAATCATTAGATTGTACATCCGAAATTGACATAATGCCAATTATACCGCAAGAAAAAAACATTCACATACTTAGAAAGTACTGGGCCCTGTACTAGACACATTACATGCAATAACTAATTAAATCTACATCTACACATTATGTCTTTATCTATATCTATAAAATGATAATTGATCTACCTCTACATATTATTATTCCCGAGTTACATAAGAGAAAACTGAGTGCAGATAATTTAACTCGTTTAAGGTTCCACAGCAACGAAGTAGTAAAGCTGGGATTTTCTGACTTCTCATTTGGAAATCCTATTCCATCAACCATACACAGAGTTATACTATATCACCACAGGGAAGACAGGTAATTTGGTTGAAATTTAACACTAGGGACGCCTGGGTGTTTCAGCGGTTGAGCGTCTGATCCTGGAGTCCCAGAATCGAGTCCCATATCAGGCTCCCTGCATGGAGCCTGCTTCTCCCTCTGCCTGTGTCTCTGCCTCTCTCTCTGTGTGTGTCTCTCGTGAATAAACAAATAAAATCTTAAGAAAAAATTAACACTAAAATAAAGGGTAGAAAGCTGCTAGGTACTGAATTGTGTCTCCACAAAATTCATATGTTGAAATAATCCTCAACGTGACATATTTAGAGATAGTTTTTAGCAAGTAAAGTTAAATAGGCTCCTAGTTTGTGATAGGATTGGTGGCCTTTATGAAGAGGAAAAGGGATTGCTCTCTGTTTCTGCCATGAGAGGACATGGCAAGAAGCTCGCAGTTTGCAAGCCAGGAAGAGGCTGGTCACTAGAACACACAACTGTACTGGCATTCTGATCTCTGACTTCCAGCCTTCTGAACTGGGAGGAAAATACATTTCCATAATTTAGGTTGCCCAGTTTATGGTATTTTGTTAGGGCTTCCTGGATAGATAAAAACCAAAGCAAATATTGCATTTTGTTTCACTATCTCTGAAAAAGAAATAAAAAAAATGGTGCAGTCACTCTCATCAGCCAAAATTTTTCTTGTGGATATTATTTCCACAGTACACTTATGGATTTTCTAGCTCAGTTAACTCTCCTCTCGTTTACTCACTTCTGAGTCACCTTGGATACTTTGTGAGAAGCAAATAAAGCTTTATAAATTTCTGTAAGAGAATCCTTTTACATTCAGTAATTTTTCCTGCCAAAGAACAAAAGTAGTAGACATGCAGTTGTGAGTAAACAGTCGTGAGTAGCTAAAAACAAGTTTTTTAAATAGATACTTTAAAAAAAGATTTTATTTATTTATTCATGAGAGACACACACAGAGAGAGAGAGAGAGAGAGAGAGAGAGAGAGAGGCAGGATACAGGCAGAAGAAGAAGCAGGCTCCATGCAGAAAGCCTGATGTGGGACTCGATTCTGGGACTCCGGAATCACACCCTGAGCAGAAGGTAGATGTTCAACTGCTGAGCCACCCAGGCATCCCTAAAGACATACTTAATAGTACAAATCTAATATTTGAAAATGCATTTGAGTTATGCTGCAACAGTTTTTCATACTGATGGCTTCAGAAATCCAGAAATCCCTCTCTCAGCTTTCCCTACTCTATTGCCTGTGCTGAGTTCCCACTGATTCAAAAATATAAAGCTGGAATTAAGAATTGGGCCAACAGGTCAGAAATCTTGGAAATGAGCATCGCTACATATGAATAGAACCAGGTTGTTCTGGGGGGGGTGAAGGTTAAATAACTCAAACAATAATTAATATGCATTCACAGAAATCCATTATGAGAAAAATGTCTACACTGATAAAAAATTACATATACACATTATAATATACATACTACAATTTTTGTAAGTGCCCAGAAAGCCGATGAGCAAGATTTTGCAAGCATAAGTCATATAATTTTTCCTACTTAAATTGGACTAGTTGGTGCAGATGTTGATTGGTGACCTATATTAGCCTCTTATTAATGAAATAATTTTAACCTGAAAGTAAATTTGGCTAATCAAATATGGTACTTCCATATATTTTCAAGTTAAAAATATATTGTATTCAAGTTAAAAATATATTGCAAAAAATTTAAAGTAAAAATATTGTCTCAAAATTTAGTAAGAAAAACTGATAAGGTTTTCTTTGCTTGAAGGTTTCCTCTTATAATGTTAGAATAGAAAAAAGCTGCATCATCTGTAGACAATCTTCTGCCAATTGTTCCTCCTATGGCCTAATTTTGCCATCAAATGAGCATTCGTTAAATGATAATTCAATCTGTTAATGTTAGCTAAATGCCTAGGAGTTCATGAAAAACTAAGTTAAACTGTATTCAATCAGCAATATGATAGTGTTGCTATTTTACTAACATGAGTGTGGTTTATTTTTCAAGGATACATTTTATTCTCATTCCTGATGTCAGATTTGCATAGTTACAGGATTCTTTGAAAAGGCAAAGATAGACCTTTACCTTCAAATTATTTTTCTTTTCCCGAAATAATTATTAAAACTTTATTCAAGACCTGGTAATAGCTTGCATTCTTGTCTAATAGGATATACTTTGACATTATTCTATGTCAGAGTAAAATTATCTTGATCTGAGGTAGAAAAATTCTTAGCAAAAAATGAACTTTGCTCTTTCAATTTTCAGTAAGTCAACTGATGGATCTGTACATCCCACTCAATTCATAAGTAGGTTTTGACTAATAATGTTAATATTACTTTTTAAGCAACAAATTGGTCTTTTCCTTTTAAAAGAAAACAAATTATTTTTATCAACAATAGGGTATTTCCCAAAGTTCCACATACAAAAAATTATATGTATATAAATCATGGATGCTAAAATATTTGGCTTTTTACATCAGATTCTTTGGAGTTCAAGAATGGGTCACCAAGCTTAGTATTTCCAAGAATTTCCTCATCATGAGAAACACCTGGGGGCTTGTGAAAAATTAAGTTTCTTGGGCTTCACAAAATACCTATTAGGCCAGGGTTTCATCAGAAGAAATTTCTTTCCCTTTTTAAAATCTTTAAAGAGCAAAATAAAAAACAATAATAAAAGGCTTTTTATGATAAGAAATTTAAACATATGAAAATATAACAGTTAACATAATAAATTCATATGCTTCAATGATCAACTCATGATTTAAAAAGATAGTGTTTAATACCCCATCCTATATGACTTTGGAACAAATTCCAGAGATTGTATTAGTTCATCCATATATATGTAAAACTCTATCTCAAAACAAGGCCCTTCTTATAACCATATAACATTACTACACCTAACATTCACCAATAATTACTAAATATGATTTAATATTTATTCAGTGTTAAAATTTTTCATTATTTCATAAATGTTTTTTTTTATGTTTGCATCAAGATCCAAACAAAGATTCTGTAATTCACTTGATTTATATATATCTTAAGTCTTTGAACCGATGGATTTTCTTCTAATTTCCTTTATATTTCCTTGCAATGTGTTTGTTGAAGATGAATATGTATTTAATAAAAGCTCTTCAGGATTCTTATCAAAAAAGTTGTGGAAGCTCGGAGCAGAGGGATTTAGCTTGTGGTGTGTGCATGTGCTCTCTCTGCATCTAACGATGTGCTCTGCTTCTCTACTGCCTCACCATAAACCCAAGACAAGGCAGTTGACCTTTCCATTATTTGTTGCTCCATGTGTAGAACAGTGATAATACCTGTTGTCTTCTTTGCAAGGATGTTGTGAAGATTAATGAGCTAATATCGATAAAGCACTTCAAACTTGTGAGAAGAAAGCCAGGTTTGAAAATCTTATAAGAACCTTACAACCCGTATAATGCTCTTCTGTAGGGACCAAGCAGTCACCTCAACAAATACACACTACCCTAGGTGAATTGTGTATTTGTGATGAATTAATGACAGATGCAAATTAATTTCTCTCAAACTAAAGATCTACAAATTACTTGGATGGATAGAGAGATAAAGAGATGTTGTATTATAGACAGTGGGAAATAACATATATTTTACTGATCATCCATATAGTTAGATTGATAGAGTTTAAATTTCTTTTGAGATTTAGATATGAAGGTATTGTAAAAATTAATATAATTCACCATCACAATAAAACGAAAACTTCAATTCCATCAAATTCTTTAAAAAGTAACTTATTCATATAATCACATTGCTAAAATTTAAATTCATGTAAACCAATTTCTATAGAATCACTGGTTTTTAAAATTTTATGAATAGTGAGGGGTCCATACCATTATCATATTTAAATCACTTTCGCAGTTTAAGAACCATCTTGGTAAATATTGTAATGACTATAGGACTGCAAGTAGGGACAACTCTGTTTTTAATCTTTCTTTTTTTAATTTTGTTTTTATTTATTTATGATAGTCACACAGAGAGAGAGAGAGAGAGAGAGGCAGAGACACAGGCAGAGGGAGAAGCAGGCTCCATGCACCTGGAGACCCGACATCCCGGGTCTCCAGGATCGCACCCTGGGCCAAAGGCAGGCGCCAAACCGCTGCGCCACCCAGGGATCCCCTGTTTTTAATCTTTCTAAAGCAATTAAAATCTGTATAATCTGGACCATGCCACTTTACTTCTGTAAGCTACAATTCATTCCACAGTACAATAAATTGTTCTTTCTAGTTCTCAACTCTGAAGTAGGGGAAATGCTTTTCTATTGGAAGGAAGTTTTTTTATTGCATCTTTATCTGCCCTTGCATTTCTGTTAAACAAACTAAAATTAAGACTCAAAAATAATGAGAAATGTAGAGAGCAATTTAAATTCAAAATCTATTATCTCACTATACTTTTGCTGCCTTCTGCTGTTGAATTATCCATTATATAGTAGTTATTTATAAAATCATACTCTTAGGGGACTCACCTGATGAATATCTCTTTAGTTCATTCTTCACAGTTTGAAGAATCTGTGCTATTTGAAATTAACTATCAAAACACAGCAGAGCACTTTCTTTCAAATTGCATAAAAATAATTTGTTATTTCAGTTATAACTTTTTTTTACTAGAAACCATATAGAAGAAAAAAAGTGTAAATCTGACAGTGAGTACCTAGCACATAGCCTTCTAATATTTTATAGATCTTCTGTATTTTTATATAGTTTAATTTTTCATTATTTAAATTTCTGCCATTTTTCATTTACTGTCATTACTATCTACTCAAGTGCTACAGTGATAATTATTTCTAATTTCTTACTATAGGAACACCATTGAGAAAGATTATCCTCAAGGTAATAGTAAGGTTAAACATAATGAATGCCTATAGGAAAATAAATTTTATTATGTGAACAAACTAACATATATGTTTCCAGTTCTATTAAAACAAAACAAAACAAAACAAAACAAAATATGTTTTAAGTAAATTCTACCCCTTTTGTGGGGCTGGAATTCACTACCCGGGTCAAGAGTTATACACTCTACTGACCTAGTCAGCCAGGTGTCTGTCCCTGTAGTTCTATTTTGAAGTCCTTATACCCCAGGAAGATGGGTACCAACTTGGAAAACAAGAATTATAGGGAAATATGAAAGAGGTCTGCATTAGTTAATAGAATAAACAGGAGCAGATCTAATACATGAAGAAAGTCCTTGAATAGGCCAATAACTGATCTGTTACAGAACTTCTTTTTTGGGTTTCTCACAAGGGTAAAATCAGTGCCATTATAATGTAGAACATAGATGCCACTTTTTGAACTGTGTTCTCTGAATCTTATATACACACACTTATATAAAAGTATACATTTGCCTAGTAAAGTACTTGGTACTACTCAAAGCTAGGAATTTGGCCAGTTTTTCTCTTGTACTCAGATTAACACCACGATAAAACAAAACAAAACAAACAAAAAATGTACGCCTTTTTTTTTACAGATGAGGAAACCAAAGCTTTTGAGGTTACCTGGCCAGGGGCATATGTGCTACTCTTGCCTACCCTTCTAGCTATCCTTTCTGAGTAGTTAACTGGTTGAACATTCGGACTGTCCTTTCTTTTCATATTTGGAATCCAAGCCACTTGCTCTCCAACCTTATCTCATCACTAATAAACAGCAGGCTCTTGGGTCAGCCATATCCCTAGGATGTTATAAGAACATGGGGTTGCATTAAGAAGCAAGGCAAGTTTGGTCACATCTCCTTGGACTCCTAACTTTCTAATACATCATCAGTTTCTTAGAACAGAGACTATGTTGTTCATTCAGTTACATAAATGTATAGCACCTGGTTCATAGTCAGTGTTTAATTAAAAAAAAAAATGTGTTGATTGTTGAGTGTTTGCAACCACAGTTTACCAGATGTTAATACAGCATTTTTGGCTACTTATCTGTTTTTAAAGCAGAGCTTTGTAGCCTTTTTCTGCTTCATCTGACATCTCAGAAATATCTCAGTAGTGTGTCAGTTGCCATGGGCATTTCTGGTAGCCCTACTCAACCCCAATTCTCTTTCTGCCATTCCAGAAAGTATATTAGGAGAGAAAAAAAAAAACACGACATTTTGATTCAATGAGCTCAGAACTCATTGACAGTTCATTTATTTTTTTATTCTTCTATCATTAACAAATTACTTATGGATGACCTCATCCCTCATCACTGTTGGAAGCCCTGCAGTCAAAGCCAACTTCAAGTCTGAGACTCTGAAGTTCAATCCCAATGGGCATTAGTTAACTTCTGTAATAATCTGATTAACCCCCACATCTCTATCATCCAACAATTGGCGCTACTTCACAATCTTCCCACAAGCACTGCTTGAAGCTGGAAATCTATAAAACCTATCTTGAATATATCATGTTTATATATCAAAGCCACAAGTGGGCCCTTGCTACCTACTTCCACAACTGCTGGTGTGAGCTGGCTGGTATTCCACCTGCCTTTCAGCATTTTGCCTGCCCTACCCCAGGTGACACTCGGCTAGGTCTTTCTAACCCTCTATCTACTTCTTTTGTCATACTTCACCTATACAGACAGATCTTTTTGTTATATCTTCTTTAAGTGGTAGGAAAGATGGAACAAATATTGTTTTGCAAAATCATATTCCAGAGCATTAATTAAAGATTTATTTCATAGACAAATAAACCACCCGACCTTGAATTTTTTATGGAGATGTTTTACATTTTCCAATCCTTTCTTTTACACACTCATTAATAACACAGAACAGTGCAGTTTGCACTAGGCATTTTCATAAGTATGAAATATTCAGCTTCTACAATATTGAGTCAACATAGCCAACATAATTATGAGTACCAACTCCACACCTCTGTAAAAGTACAGATATCATGAGTACATAAGTATATGCATGTGTACATATATGTGATGTCATGAAGAGTCATATACTGTATTTTTTACTTTTTCTTTTGTCTCTAACACAATGTCTACTGTTGAAAAATTGAAAAACTAGGAAATGTTGCTTGATTTTGAAAAATCATTTCCTTCATCTCTACATAACATTGATGAACATTTTATGATGGTTCTTATCCATAAATCTTAGTTTTATTGATAATTTTGATACTTAATATAAAAGTATATTTAATAATTCAAAGTATGACATGTTCTCTGTAGTTTAAATTGTCTTTAAGTTAAATTTTTTAACTTCTAAATTGGCCCTGTTTTTTTTTTTTTTAAGATTTTACTTATTTATTCATGAGAGACATAAAAACATAGGCAGAGGGAGAAGCAGGCTCCCTGTGGCGAGCCTGATGCAAGACTAGATCCCAGGACCCCAGGATCACAACCTGAGCTGAAGGCAGACTCTCAACCACTAAGCCATACAGGTATTGGGCCTGTATTTGGTTAAGATGTTTCTAGAAATTATATTTTGGGCTTCTATTTTAGATGGGCATTTGTAAATCAAAAATGAACTATAAACCCAAATATATTACCAAATAAAACCAATGCAAAATATAATCAAGATAATTCTGTTACAATTTCAAATTCTCTGTTTAAATACAGTAACAACTTAAAAAGATCTCACCACCACCCACTCCTGAGTAGTTTTCTGTGAAGACATTTTTACAAAAGTAATTTCTTAAAATAATATGTAACTACAAACTTGAACATGGTCCTACAAAAAACTATGAGATGACTAGTATTTTAGTACCTTATGATTCACATTTCCAGTAGCTTCCAGCAAAAATGCAGGTTTAGTTAAAGATAATTTTTACTTTTTATTTACAATGGCTAGTATTCCTAAGTTTGTGAAAGACTTTACTAGAACCGCCTTCTGTCCTTGTCATACACCTTGTAAAACTGTTTTAACATATGACTAATCAGATATTATATTGCAACATTTGGTATGAGTTTACTTTTTAGGAAAAGGACCATTAAAAGTATCTGTTTTTCAAACTCAGGATGATCTAATCAATTTCTATCTGCTTCAGTTGGTCTCAAACTATTTATTTCCAAACCTATCATTTGCTTTCCTATGCTCTACATTGTAGACAAATAAAGTTCAAATAGTGTCGGTTATTTTCATCTAGCTTGAGCAAAAAGGAAAATACATATCTATTAGTCTTTCAATTGTTCCTTCTCAAAGTAGAATTTGGTATAATGTGTTTTCCATTTTTCCTTCAATGTTTATATATAATAGCAAATACATACATATATATACATGTATATATAAGACACATATATATATTGGATTGGAAAAGTTTTAAATATTTCCCAGTTACTAGAACCTGAAAATTTAAATATCAAAGGTTATGTTCTGTAGACTATGAAGTATCTACAAAAGATTTACATGCTTTTGGGCACCCGGGTGGTGCAGTTGGTTGAGGATCCAACTCCTGGTTTTTGCTTGGGTCATGAGATAGAGCCCTGCCTCAGGCTCGGAGCTCAGCATGGAGTCTGCTTCTGCTCCTCCCCACTGTGCTCTCTCTCTCTTTCTCTTAATCTTTTTAAAAATATTTATATAAAAAAAAGATTTATATGCTTTGCATGCATATCTCCAAAGTGATTTAGAAATCAAAGTTTTCACAAAGAATTTCTAAAATATACATAGCAATAGTTCAACTCCTGAACAAAGGGAGCATGACACCCAGTTGCCAGCAAACCAGTGTGAAAAGCATTTCTTGAAAAAACAACAAAAACCTCACTCCTATTAATCAGTGTTGGGCTAAGCAGAAGGTGAGTTATAAACTTGGTCCATGGATAAGGAGGAGGATGATGGCAGAGCTGATTAATATTTCAGAGGAAGAGGTTGGAGTATGATTAGATGTTTCATATGGATATTAGGATATTATAGATTTCAAAACAGAAACTGCCATTTGGTCATGATAAAATAACTTATAGTGGACTAACTCTCCACTGAAAGTAAGTTTCAAAATGAATAAAAAGTATGAAATCACTCTTCAGATACTATATATTACAGACCCCAAAGAGATGGGAGTAATGAAATTTAAGTTCTGGTAATACACCAATAACATGCCTGGATGCCTTTTTTGACTGCAGTAAAGGAAGTGGAGGCCAAACATTGATGGAGGTCTCAGAGAGTTGAGGAGATAGAAATTGTAGCTCAGGGTCATTGAGGTGGTGGGATGAGGGCAGAGGCTTCAGTGATGAAAGCTATACGGGCAAGGAAGTACAGACTCTTCATGGTGGTACTCTCAAAGGTTTCTTTGTTTTGTTTTTTCATGCCTAAAACTATGCTGTACATTCGAAGGTTAAGACTTTTTAAGGCCTGGTAAAGGACAACTACTTTAGGTTCTAAATAACCAACTCATCTTGCTTCTAACAAAAGTTAATTTTTTTTTTAGAAATATGCGGGGATCCCTGGGTGGCAGCAGTTTGGCGCCTGCCTTTGGCCCAGGGCGCGATCCTGGAGACCCGGGATCGAATCCCACGTCGGGCTCCCGGTGCATGGAGCCTGCTTCTCCCTCTGCCTGTGTCTCTGCCTCTCTCTCTCTCTCTCTCTCTCTGTGACTATCATAAATAAAAAATTTAAAAAAAGAAATATGCATGCTTCTCAGTGTCTATTACTAAGTTCTGTTAATGTTAATAGTAAATTTATTTTAATTTTAGGCTGTTCAATAGTTGAGTGTAGATTATTACATATTTGATGTTTGTCACTTTTTAAAATGCATTTCTAGGCCAGATCACTTTTCTGTGGCATGTCACCTGTGTGAACAGCAACTCCACAGTGCCACATGATTACTAAGTCTCTTCTATAGTTGCAAAAGTAAATATTATGATTTCTACATGCAACTACTTAATGAAGTCCATTCTTCTAACCTTTGAGGTAAGCTAATTATATCATCAAAAAACTATATCATTAATTTAAAAAATATTTTTTCTTTTAGAAAATACGATGTAGTAGCTGGATCCAACCCTTCCAGAAATGAAAATATCTGTGAAGGAAAATTATCAGTTGAGAATCTGGATCAAGGATTTAGAATATAGAATTTTTGTCTTTGGATGATATGTCATTACTATTAGCCCAATCCTCCATTCCAATTTTATGATAACTGTAATAGTTATTGTACTATATAGTTTTGCAAATATTTTTAATATTATTTATTCAAATTCTATTGACTTTTTATTTGCACCTCCAACACTGAGTATACGGAAGTGTCCCCACAAAAATAATTAAGGTAGTTTCAAATCTTAAACAGAAAAAAAAAAGAGAGAACTTTTAATGAAAACAAAAATACCTGGGAAATTAATTTGAAGGGCATCGGTGTGGTGAAATTCCTGTTCATCTTTTTATTTATTTATTTTTAAAGATTTTATTTTTTTATTCATGAGAGACAGAGACACAGGCCAAGGGGGAAGCTGGCTCCATGCTGGGAGTCCAATGCAGGACTCGATCCCAGGACCCTGGGATCATGCCCTGAGCCAAAGGCACACGCTCAACCACTGAGCCACCCAGGCGTACCTATTCACCTTTTTATTTATGGAAAGCACTTATATACATGGCAGCAGAAAGGGAGAAAAATGATTTAAATGATTAAGAAAGAGGTATTGTTTAGGGAAGCCTTTCCATATAGAAGTTATACATTGAAGCATATTTTGTTTTTTTTTTGTTTTTTTTTTAATTTTTATTTATTTATGATAGTCACAGAGAGAGAGAGAGAGGCAGAGACACAGGCAGAGGGAGAAGCAGGCTCCATGCACCAGGAGCCCGACGTGGGATTCGATCCCGGGTCTCCAGGATCGCGCCCTGAGCCAAAGGCAGGCGCTAAGCCGCTGCGCCACCCAGGGATCCCCATTGAAGCATATTTTGGAAGATAGTGGTTCTGCTTTATATCTAAACCCCCCACTAGTACTAGAAAAATAATAACACTCTTCACTACTAAGTGCCTGACTGATAGCAGCTCGTTTAGTTCTCATAAAATATTCGCTAATAGGCTTTATTATTATCCCCAGTTTACAGATGATAAATTGGGGCTGAGATAAAGTATAAGAAACTTGCCCAAGATTATATGACATCATTGGTGATTGTTCACACTGGTATTTGAACAAGTGAACCAGTCTCTAATCTGCCTTATTGTCTTTGGTGCAACAGAATGTGCAATAGAGGCTCACTTTGCTTCACCTAAAAGATCTCCTGAGAAGAGTAGTAGAGGTGCTAATAGTTAACTTCTGTAGTCTACCATTTGACCCGTTGATTGGGAAGAATATGACTTACATATTTTTATATTTTAAAACTGAGTAGTTGACCTGAATTGATCTAATATCAAGGTGGGTATTTTAAAATATTTTTTCATTTAATTGCCAGTTATGATTCACCTTTGTACATTGCATGCTATGTTTATCATAGCATTCCTTTCAAAGTTGTCATTCCTGCATTGTCATAACCTTTCATTTCTTGGCAAATAAAAAGAATGAGGAAGAGGGGCAGGGCTTATATCAACCTTCTTTAATTTACTTAGTCTTTCTGGATAAGAAGGTCTGTCCCTGCTTCTTACCTTTCTGAATCCTTCATAATCCAAGCTATACATACTCAGTCTCATAGTATCTTCCAAAAATAATGAAGACTTTATAGTCCTGCAAACTAATTCATTGTACAAGATACTTTCCTCTGCAACTTCTAACGGTTTTATAGCCAATTGAGCATCTTTGGAACTAATTTGTAAAACCATGTTTTCACCTGTAGTAAGAGGTTATTGCATTCTCTGAAGTTTAACTGAAAATCACTGTGCCTTTATAAAAGCATAAAGTGTGGATTAAAGAAATGGAAATCTGCAGCAACTATTGATTGTAAAGGTTTATGGAACCAGGACTAGAATTTTTCTGTTTTATAAAGCTACAGCCTTACAGTTATCTAAATCATATTTTCTGAAGGTAACTTAGTTGGGACCTCATATATATCATACAAATACTAAAAGAAGCAGCATTTCATACAATAAACTGTTGAAAAGAATGACAAGGTACTCCAGATGAACAGACATGGAGTAATTAATTATAATTACATATAATTTTGAAGGGAAAAATGAGTTTAGAAAGAGGATATATACCATATTGCCATTTACATTTCTTAAAAACAATGTTAGCCTAATAAAATGGTAAGCAATGGCTAACAACCATTTTCTGGAAAATACTGAAGGGAGAGGAAAGGAGATGGAGTGAATCTATTTGAAAGTATATTTGTTTTTTAATATGCATTTTTGGTATCATTTGAATTATTTGTAGTGAACAAGTCACTGCAGTATTCAAAAATATGTATTAATACTAATATATTGCTATTTATATATAAATAATAATATATATATCAATATAATTAAAGGTGTTTCAAAGAAGTGGTGTCTAATTGTTCTGCTGATAACCAGCAAAGAAACCAAATCAGTATTCAAAAATCTCCCCAAAAAAAGTCCAGGGCCTGATAGCTTCTGAGGGGAATTCTACCAAACATTTAATGAAGAATTAGTATCTATTTTCCTCAAACTATTCAAAAAAAATAGAAATGGAAGGAAAACTTCCAAACTCATTCTATGAGGCCAGCATTACCTGAATTCTAAAACTATACAAAGCTCCCACTAAAAAGGAGAATTATAGGCCAATCTTCCTGATGAACATCAACGTAAACATTTTCAATAAGGTAGTAGAAAATTGAATCCAACAGTACATTACAATAATTATTTACCACAAAAAATGGTATTAATTTCTGCGCTGCAGGGATGGTTCAATATTCCTTAATCAATCAACACGATACACCACATTAATAAAAGAAAAGAAAAGAATCATATGGTCCTCTCAATAGATACAGAAAAGGCATTTGACAAAGTAAAACATCTATTCTTGATAAAAACCCTCAAATAAGTAGAATTAGAGGGAACATATCCCAACATCATAAAGGCCACATATGAAAGACCCACAGAAAATATCATCCTCAATGGGTAAAAACTGAGAGCTTTTCCTCTATGGGCAGGAACGATAAAGGATGTCCACTCTCACGACTATTATTCAATATAGTACTAGAAGCCCTAGCGATAGCATTCAAGCAACAAAAAGAAATTTAAGAAATCCAAATCAGCAAGGAAAAAGTCAAACTTTCACTATTCACAGATGACATATTTTATGTAGAAAACCTGAGAAACTCCACCAAAAAATTTCTAGAACTGGTACAAGAATTCAGTAAAGTTGCAGGATACAAAATCAATGTACAGAAATCAGATGCATTTCTATCCACCAATAATGAAACAGCAGAAAAAGAAATCAAGGAATTGATCCCATTTACAATTGCACCCAAACCCATAAGATACCTAGGAATAAACCTAACCAAAGAGGTAATGGATCTGTATGCTGAAAACTAAAGAACACTTGTGAAAGAAATTGAAGACACAAAGAAATGGAAGAATGTTCCATGCTCATGGATTGGAAGAACAAATATTGTTAAAGTGTCTATACTGCCCAAAGCAATCTACACATTTAATGCAATCCAAATCAAAATACCACTAGCATTTTTCACAGAGCTACAACAATCTAAACTGTGTATGGAACCACAAAACCAAATAGCTAAAGCAATCTTGAAAAGGAACAGCAAAGGGCAGCCCCGGTGGCTCATTGGTTTAGCGCCGCCTTCATCCCAGGGCGTGACCCTGGAGAGCCCAGATGGAGTCCCATGTCGGGCTCCCTGCATGGAGCCTGCTTCTCCCTCCGCCTGTGCCTCTGCCTCTCTCTCTGTCTCCTCTCTGTATATTCTCAGGAATAAATAATAGAATCTTTAAAAAAGGGGGCAGCCCCGGTGGCGCAGCAGTTTAGCGCCGCCTGCAGCCCAGGGCGTGATCCTGGAGACCCTGGATGGAGTCCCACGTCGGGCTCGCTGGGTGGAGCCTGCTTCTCCCTCTGCCTGTGTCTCGGCCTCTCATTATCTCTGTCTCTATGAGTAAATTAAAAAAAAAAAAATCTTAAAAAAAAAAAAGAAAAAAGAAAAGGAACAACAAAGCAGAGGCATCACAATTCTGGACTCCAAGCTATATTACAAAGCTGTAACCATCAAGACAGTGTGGTACTGGCACAAAAACAGACACATAGATCCATAGAACAGAAGAGAGAATACAGAAATGGGCCCTCAACTCTATGGTCAACTAATCTTTGACAAAACAGGAAAAAATATCCAATGGAAAAAATATCCAATGGAAAAAAGTTTCTTCAACAAACGGTAAAACTGAACAGCCACATGCAGAAGAAAAACTGGACTACTTTCTTATATCCTACACAAAAATAAATTCAAAATGGATGAAAGACCTAAATGTGAGACAGGAATCCATCAAACTCTTAGAGAAGAACACAAGCAGCAACCTCTTTGACATAGGCCATGGGAACTTGTTATTAGACATGTCACCAGAAGCAAGGGAAACAAAAGCAAAAAGGAACTACTGGGACCTCATCAAGATAAAAACCTTCTACACAGCAAAGGAAATAATCAAAAGAACTAAAAGGCAACTATGGAATGGGAAAAGATATTTGGAAATGGCATATCTGATAAGTTAATATCCAAAATCTATAAAGAATATATCGAGCTCAACACCCAAAAACCAAATAATCTAGTTAATAAATGGGAAGAAACATGAAAGGACATTTTTCCAAAGACATCCAGGTGACTAGCAGACACATAAAGAGATGCTCAACATCACTTATCAGGGAAATACAAATCAAAACCACAATGAGATACACCTCATGTCTGTCAGAATGGCTAAAATTTTTTTTTTATTTTTTTTTTAAATTTTATTTATTTATGATAGGCACACAGTGAGAGAGAGAGAAGCAGAGACACAGGCAGAGGGAGAAGCAGGCTCCATGCACCGGGAGCCCGACGTGGGATTCGATCCCGGGTCTCCAGGATCATGCCCCGGGCCAAAGGCAGGCGCCAAACCGCTGCGCCACCCAGGGATCCCTTTTTTTTTTATTTTTTTTTTATTTTTTTTTAAATTTTATTTATTTATGATAGGCACACAGTGAGAGAGAGAGAAGCAGAGACACAGGCAGAGGGAGAACAGAATGGCTAAAATTAACAACACGGGGAACAGCAGATGTTGCTGAGGATGTGGAGAAAGGGGAACCCTCTTGCACTGAGGCAAATGTAGATTGATGCAGCCACTGTGGAAAACAGTGTGGAGGCTCCCCAAGAAGTTAAAAACAGAGCTACTCTATAGCCCAGCAATTGCACTAGTAGGTATTTACCCAAAGGCTACAAAACATACTGACTCAAAGGGGCTCAAGCCTCTGAAGTTTATAGCAGCATCAACAATAGTCACACTATAGAGAGAGGCCAGATGTTCATTGACTGATGACTGGATAAAGAAGCAGTGGTATATATGGAATATTAGTCAGCCACCAAAAAGAATGAAATCTTGCCATTTACAATGACCTGGATGCAACTAGAGTATATTATGCTAAGTGAAATAAGTCAGAGAAAGACAAGTACCATATGATTTCACTCATATATGGAATTTAGGAAACAGAACAGATGAACATAGGGGAAGGAAAGAAAAAGAGGGAGGCAAACTATAAGAGATTCTTAACTATAGAGATCAGACAGGATTACTGGAGGGGAAGTGGAGGGGGGATGGGTTAAAGGGTGATGAGTATTAAGGAGGGCACTTTTGATGAGCACTGGGTATTATATGTAAGTGATGAATCACTAAGTTCTAGTTCTGAAACTAATATTATACTATATGTTACTTACTAGAATTTAAATTAAAAATTGAAATATCAGTTGTTAAGGCTGTATAGCAAATTATTATAAATTAGTGACTTGAAACACAGACCTACTATCTTTACAGTTTCTTGGGTCAAGAGTCTGGAAATAAATGGGTTCTGTGTTCAGGGTCTCCCAAATTGGCTATGTGGCATTGTCATCTAGAGTTTGGGGTTCTCTCAAAATCTATTAGGTAGCTAACAGATCTCAGTTGTTTGGTATTAAGCTAGTGAGGACTGTTTTTCTGATTATTCAGCTGTGGGTCAATCTCAGCAATTAGAGGTCTCTCCCTCATAGTACCACTCACAATGCAACAGTTTATTTCTCCTTTCAGGCCCGAAAGATAATTACTCTGCTGCTTCACCTTCAGGGACTCACCTGATTAGGTCAGGCCCACCAGGATAAACTCTCTTTTAACTCCAAGTCAGCTGATGGTAGCCTAATCATGATAGTGATATCCCATCTTATTCAATGGTTGTACTCACACTCAAGGGGAGGGTTTATTGTGGTCACTTTGAATTGTGCCTACAACAGGGAGAAAGAATAGCCTATAAAGTTGATCATCCTCCCTGAACTTTGACATTCACCCCTTTCTTCTGCATTTTTACATTATATACATATAATATTATATTTATATATTTACATTATATATATATATGTAAACATGGCAAATTACAGATGTTAGAATCTATTTTTGTCTGACATAGCATCATTCTTTCTTGGGAAAACAAAATGAAAACCACAGAATCTGTTGCCAACAATCAAAGGAAACAAAATGAACTCTTTTCATATTTTCAGTGCCCAAATATAGGATATCCAATCTCAATAGATATCTGCCCTTCTATTTCTAAGTTTAGTTCAGCTCAGAAGGCCTATTATACACATACCATCTCCTTCACAATATCTCCTGTGGCTTCTCCATCTACTGGCAAATGAAAAAGACAGATGTACAGAGACACGAACTTTAAAACCTGCTGTGATTCTCTTTTGTACCAGTCTGTATAACACACTGGTTGTGCTAATAGCTCTGTCCTCCAAACTCACAACTGAGCTTGTGAGCCATTCACTTGTCAATACATTATGAATATGGATATTTTTCCTCCATTAACACTTTTACTTTCAGCATTGTAATTTATGGGATTAGTTTATATTTTTACAGTTGGCCTGATTCCTGTATTTTTTTTATATTTTTTAAAACTTTCTCTTGTGTTGTTACTCTTCTGTCTTGATGTGGCAAAAAGGAAAAATATGATACATTTATATGTTTGTGTTCATAGATATTGAAGATAACATATACTGAAATGCTACTGGGGTATTTTATGGGGCAATAATCTTGTGGCTTATGATTGAACTCAATTATAGTCTTATAAACCTACAGTAGATATGCTGTTACCTTACAAACATTTTGGTTTGATCTTTCATTTATTTTTAAATTATGCCTGATTAAGATACAATTGGAGGTCAAAATTCTTCAAGTACAGTCTACTTAAAAATCAAATTAGAAAAGTCACAAAATTAAAATACCTGATCTATGTGTCTTGAGATTTTTATAAATTATGTCTCTTGAATGTTTCTTTATTTGGTTGATCTGGAATATGTGTGGGGCCTCCCAGTTTTTAAGTGGTATTTTGTGAAATGTTTATAATATAAATACTAAGTTTAAAACAGCAGGTCATGTGTAATTTATTTAGCCAATATTTTTAAAGTGATGATTTTATTTCTTGAATCACTGTTTTATACCTTCACATTTTATTTTATTGTTTTATGGTCACAGGTGCTTAAATTGAAGAGTAGATAAGTCAATGTAGTTGGATCTCAATTTACATTTTATCTCACATTTTTTAAAAAGATTTTATCTATTTATTTATTCATGAGAAACACAGAGAGAGAGAGAGGCAGAGACACAGGCAGAGGGAGAAGCATTCTCCATGCAGAGAGCCCAATGTGGGACTCGATCCTGGGACTCCAGGATCACGCCCTGAGCCAAAGGCAGACACCTAACCACTGAGCCACCCAGGGATCCCTATCTCACATTTTTTCTAAAGCCAATGCATTAATTAGAATTGTGTTACTTGCAAGAAAGAAGGCATTGTCATTGTAGACATTAGGAGAAGCTAGCTACAGCATGCAATATTTCCAATTACATATGGAATAGCTACAGAACAGTACACAGGCAATGATTGTTTGCCTTATTTTGTTTTGGGCAATACCCTTTTCCTACATAGTATTTATATAATTATACATATAAAACATAACTGATTCAACTTGGGATTTGAGTAACTGAATCATTGGGGATAAACAAAGATATAAAGTCTACCTTTCCTACCTTATAATTCAGGAAATTTATAGTTCAAAAAATAATTTGAGATACTATTGACATAATATTATATATGCTATCTTCCTTCTGATTTTTCAAAACAACCACCTAGCTCTATGGCTATCTTTCTTTCAAATAACTTTACTGACTTTGAACTTTATTGTTTAATTTGTTTACCACTTATACCCCCTGGTCTTCCCAAAGTTATTTACAGACCTTTCCATAGAAGCCCATGGCTCCTTGCATCTTTCTGACCAATGGCATTATCTAGCTCCAGGATTATCTTCAGGTTTGCTGGGCAAGGAAACTGGTGGCCTAGAGCAGAAGTTGGCAAACCATGGCTTTCACGCCAAGCACAGCTCACCACTTGTTTTTCTAAGTAAAAGGAAAAGAGTCACTGCCATTTGTAACAGGTTCTCTATAGCTGTTTTCGTGTTACAGTGAGAGTTGCATAGTGTGACAAAGATCATGTGACCTAAAAGCCTAAGATATTTAATATCTGACCCTTTACTGAAAAAATTTATTGACCACCGATCTAGAAGCTGATCTCAACCAAATGGAAATGATGAATAAAGACTCATTTCCTCACCACATGGGAGAAATTTTAAGGTGTGTTCCACACACAGATTTAGCCTCCATTGCCCAGGGGGGTTGTTTAGTTCAATAACATATCTTTGTTGGTTTCATTGGCTTCCCCTGTTCTTTTTTCATGTGCACATCCTTATCAGACTTTCTAGGATCATCTTCCTAATTAACTAAACCTAAACCTAAACCTCAGTCTCAGAATGTGATTGTGACAAACTCAAACTTGGATATTTTCTTCTATTCAACAGTATTTCTTTTAAAACTGTCCAACTATTGCGTAAATTAGCTTTGTGATTTGTAACATGCCAAGATTTTTATTCAATGTTTATTCATCTTTCACTGAAAACATCATGTGCTAGACCATAAAATATGAGTAAAATTTTGAGATGTCTGAGGGATATATTTTGTAACTCTCCTTACTTTTGGCACTTTTTGGTGTCCATATTCATAATTAAATTTAATTCATGTTGATATCTTGCTGTGTATTTTATAAGTAAAAAATATTCATCAGTTCTCTGCTACTTAAGATATACAGTAATTTGTAGCCAATCAACACAAATTAAGTAATTGTGGGGCACTGTGAGGAATATTGAATACCTTTGCCCCTTGAAACAGATTAAGGATGGAGAAAGCACAACTCCTTGCCCTTTGTGTAAACAATGCATCAGTGGCTGGGACAGTAAGCATAAGTTATTTGAGAATGTCTTAGGAACCAGAGATATCATTACCTGGTATAAATGGAGATCCCTCTGCTACAGTGTGCTAAGGATCCAGAACTACCAGGATCCGGTTGCTACCTACTGGGTTATGTAACTACAATGAAGGGACTGAGAGTAAGAGCTTTGCCTTTTTTAGGGGGGAGGGCAGAGAATGGGAGGGGGCAACGGGGTGGGAGAGAGACAATTTCAAGCAGGCTCAATGCCCAGCACAGAGCCTGACACAGGGTTTTATCTCACAACCCTGAGATGATGATCTGAGCTAAAATCAAGTTGGGATACTTAATTACTTGAACCACCCAAGAACCCCTTTTCCCTTTTTTTTTCTTTAGGAAAGAAAGCACACAGCTTTAGTATTCTTTTTCAGCTAAAGTTTGTGGAGAGGATTTAGAATTTGCAAGCCCAGAGACAGACTAATTAAGAAAACTGGAGTATCTAGTTACACGTAAATCATTAGAAGATTCAAACCCCCTCTATCTCTAAACATAAAGCAGAAGAGCTACAAGGAAAGCATCTACAGAAGCAACATCAGTGGGTTTTTGGTGACAAGAAAAGGTACCAAGTCTTTACAAAATAAAGTTTAGAGACAAAATGAGTTTTGGCAGAAATAGAAGTCAATGGTAGCCAGAGTTCAGTTCTTATCTGTATTTCTTTTTTTATTAGAGATAGCAGTTGTGATATCTTATGTGGCTGTGTCATTTTGCAGAGGAATAGATCTGAAAGATAGTTCTGTAGTTTCATTTTCCCTTTATTGTAGTATTTTAGAATACTTTTAGGGTCTGGGGAATCCAGAGAGTTTACAATATCTGCCCCTGACTTATTCAGAGTAACTTGACTGTGGTTACTTCTCTGGGATCTAACAGCTGACCATAGTGAGAAATCCAAAAACTTTTGAAACATACAGTTTATATTAAACAGAACAGGTCAAGGGATTTCGAATGGAGTGGGAAATTCTGAAACTCAGTTTGATGTTTATCCTTTGCAACTCCACACTGTGGGTATTATCTGCAAGACTCCCTTCTCTGTCCCCTGTTATTCTACATTGTCAAATAACGTACACTTTATTTAAAAAAAAAAAAAAAAAAGATGGCTTATTCTCTTTTTGAAGACACCAGTATGGATATGCAATCTCTCACTCTGATGGCTTTCAAAGTTGGGACTATTTCAAGAAAATTCCTTCCTGCCAGAAATAGCTTTCTATTCTAGAATCACCTCAATCTTTCACTTAAAAAAGGAAAAAAAAATAACATCTAGATCATGTCGTAAAATGTTTTACAACTTGCAAGCACTCAACTTCTGTTATCTTGTCAGTCTCCCTTTTGCTGACTCGGTTGGCAGATGTCTCATTTTTGCTCTCAGCTACTTGAAATAGTGCAGTTCATTTTCAAGATGTTTTAGATTTCACATCATTTTATCAGAAGATACTTCTTAAAAATAGTGTGCTTATCAAAAAATCTGTTTTGTCACTTCCATCTCATGTTATTTAATGCTCCCTGTAGTAAACAGCCTAAGTAATGGAAAGTTTTGAAATAAATTCCCCAATTCACATTCTAGAAAGTAGGGCGGGTTTTTTAACCCCCCCCTTGGAATCATTATTTTTCTCCTGCCTATATTTTGAGTTAGTTGTTCACACAACTGTGAAAAATTATAATCTTAGCCACAAATTCCTTTTTGAAAGCAATTAGCAAAGGCTTATTATGTTAAAATCTGTGAATTTACATATTCATCCTTCCTTTCCCCAACACTGAAAACTCAATTGAAAAAAAAGGAGTCTCTGTAGATTTTACATGATATTCAAGTATTAAATTTAGGTTAAAGTCTTATACATTGTCATAATTAGCTACGCATTTTTATTTATAACTTCTTAATTAAAAAAAAAAAATTCATGTTTTGAACAGGTTTGTATGCTAATCAGTCATTCTTCCCCTTCCTTAGAACACAGCCCTTTATTACAGGTTTGAGAACTCTTAACCTTCTACAGCATATCTATTTCTGCTTCCATTTGAAGGTGCCATTTTCTTCTGGCTCCTATTGATTTGTCTCTAGTGGGCACCTACATCAAGCTGAACCAATCACGGAAGTCCCCCATGATTATTCTAAACTAGTTTTAAGTTCTTCCTTAGCAGAGGCAGTTGTGATACGCAGGCAATGTGACTGTTTTCTATGAAATGAAAAATGAGGCAGTAAGAGCAAATGGGATTTTCATGTAGAAAGAAGCAAAGATGAGTTAGCGAGAGTGAGAGAGGAAGGGAGAGAGGGAGGAGGAGAGTACCATGACAGCAGGTCAATGAAAAATCTATCAAATGCATTACTGAGATCATACTTTCTCAGGCTTTTTGGCTAATAAATATTCAGTTATTTTCTGCCCTAAAGTTGCATTTTGAATACTTGCTTTCAAAACTCCTAAACAATACCAAAGATTGGTTTCTCCTTATCTACTATTAATCTATCAAATGATAATGATTCTTAAGCCAATTTTGATATCTTTATAGAGTTATGACAAATAGTTTTGTTATCATTACTGAGAGTTTATGAACCATAGCTAAATTTATATATTTATTTTATAATAAATATATTATATATTATATATATATGTTATCTTTCATTGTTGTAGATTCCAGGCTAAGCCAAATCTCATGAATCCTTGGAAGGATTTTCAGCTCCTCAGTAATTGAAGTATTAGAGCTCCATACTGAAATCTGAATTTTCCTTTTTATTGTCATATTACTATTAAATAAAAAGGAATATTGTTCAAAAACTATTTTAAAGTAAAAATTCAACAATGATTCACCAATACACCTTCAAGAATTGATTAGAAACTATTATTGTAATTGTATGATATTTAATTTTTAAATCACTGGTGTATAATATTCATAACCATGATAAGTACAAAGTATGTCTTTTGTGTCACACAAAAGCAACAGGACAATGAAAATATTTAAGATATATAATAATTTTAAAATGTGTGTGTATATGTATATATATATATATGAAGAAACTTTTACTATTTCCCTCTACATACACTACAATATACATAATTAAAATAATCTTAGAAACTCCTTGAGTATGACTGATCACTACATTTTTCAGTATCCTAGAGATTCTGTTACCTGAAATTTAAGATCTCCTTTAGGTTTTATAAATGCTCAACTAAATTTAAATAATACTTAAACCAGTATCAACTAACAACTAACCCCTGATGTGGCATAAGCAATGTCTTGATTATAAATCTATACTATAAAGACTACAGAGTGTTGAAGGAGTGTGAAAAACATGAAGTGGTTACCCCTATCCGTGTGAATGAAATAGGATTATTCTGTGTGCTGAGTAATTTAATATATCCTGCAAAAAAGAAAAAATGCTATCAAAGTTTTCTTACTGATTATAATCAAAAGGTTACTCTAACACCTGAACATGAGGGTGGGTAATACACAGTGTAATCCCTTCAAACTTATGAATTAAAAAATCTTAGTAGAAAAACAGTCCTAAAATGTGTATGGAACCACAAAAAAATTTGCATAGCCAAAGCAATCCTTAGAAAGAAGAATAAAGAATAAAGAATAAACCATTACCTTCCCTTCTTCCAATTATATTACAAAAATATAGTAATCAAAACAGCATTGTATTGGCATGAGTTAGAGATCAATGGAATGGAATAGAGAGGACAGAAATAAATCCAAGCATATTTGGTCAATTATTCTGTGACAAAGGAGCCAAGTATATAAAATGGAGAAAGGTAGTCTCTTATAAATATGTTGGGAAAACTTGAGAGTCACACACAAAGGAATGAATGGGCTACTGTCTTACACCAGACAGAGAAAACTTACTCAAAATGGATTAAAGGCTTGAATAAAAGACCTGGGACCATTAAACTCCTACAAGAAAACATAAGTGGTAAGCTCCTTGACATTAGTCTGGGCTATGATTCTTTGGATTTGACTGAACAAAGAATAATAAAGACAACAAATAAGAATAATAAAAACAAGGGTGCCTGGGTGACTCAGAGGTTGGGCATCTGCCATATAATTACCTGTAGAACCAAGCCTCTGTTTCTGGTTAGGTAAAGGGTGTCTTTGATAATGATAATAGGTTATAAAAACCTATATTATAGGTAAACCAAAACCAAAATTATTAGTACAGGGGCTCTGGTGGAAATTTAAAACAAAA
Organism: Vulpes vulpes; assembly: GCF_048418805.1. Classification (NCBI taxonomy): domain Eukaryota; kingdom Metazoa; phylum Chordata; class Mammalia; order Carnivora; family Canidae; genus Vulpes; species Vulpes vulpes. Next base: position 37,947,913 of record NC_132794.1, read on the forward strand.
ATTTAAAGAGCTCAGGCTGCCATTTAATATTTCTTTGCCTTTTGCTGACTTGATGTTAGTGGTAACTTTACTGTGACAGTTTTCCTTTTTGCTTAGGTGAGGGAGAGGTGTATTTTCATCTGGCCCAATGGAGGATATAAAAATAGAAGTAGTGTAGCTAATAGCTGGAATTGATATTTGGTCAGGATCAACTGCAGAAAGAACCAATACAGGCAGATGGGATAATGTTGACGTCCTGCCTGTTGGGAGGAATGTACCCCTGGGTAGTAGGAAAAACCCGGCTATGCGCCAACTTGCCCCCAAAGGACAACCAAATAGATCTACCTAGTAGCTGGATTTTTCGTGTTTTATGTTTATACTAAACGTAGTACAGATGTATTCTTTTGGCTGTAGTGAGGCTATCATACACAGCTGAACTGAGATTTTGGCACACAGCCTTACTGAAAAATCAATGCATCTGCCATAGAGAAAATATAAAATGGTATGTTCTTCTTGACAGTAGAGGTTGGAAGGTGAGAGGAAGGAGTTAAAGGAAAAATTTAGTAGATGTACATCATTCTAAATATTTTTTATATCTTTTTCTATTTTCTACAGTTTGCAGAATCAGTCATTTGTTCATATTGGATTCACATTTATAGGATTTTGTTAAAATACATATCTTTGTCCCTTATTCCCAAGAGAGCTTTGATAAAATTTGTGGGTATAACTAAAAGCAGGGAAGATTTATGGTGTTCCTTAATGGTTTAGTTCTGTACCTATATACAACATCTTGGTAGACTAAGGGGAATCTTAGAGTTACTATGCATACTTCTGAGGAGTTCCTGGTTACCTTCTGCAAAACTTCTACTAACCAGTTCTTTTGCAGAAATCTTCATCATCAATATTATAGAATCTATTCTAGCATTAGATGATGGTTAGACTTGTTTACAGGAGGATTTAAATTGATCCAAATGACATAATAAAATATCTGGTTAGTTCTGTGTTTTCCTTGGTTCCATGGTTAATTAGAAAATTAAAAAAATATTAAATGCTTACTATATTCTTCTCCATTTCTTTATGGGTGAAAATTGATGTAGTTTCAGATATTAGTAGCAGAATGAAGGGAAATATATTTGGTGAGACCAGTTTCTGTAAGCTTATGGCAAACAGACATTTCTTCTAGCCATGGGACTGATAATTCCCATAATCATGTAAATGGTTACAGCTAAGTGGAATTGTGTTATTTGGACACATCTAACTCTGCCATTTTTGGGAAGACATGACCTTGGCCAATAGAGGTTTGATTATAGATGGAGTCTGACATAAGGTAAAATGTGAGGAAGGTGAAATACAAGTAGACTCACAACAAATTAGAGGTAGCACTTTTTTTCCCCCTCTCAGGCTTGTAGTTGTAACCTGCTTGAAGAAATAGAAAACTAAAATGGAAGAAAGGTCTGATAATTCAGAAGTCTCAGTAAGAAAATGCCACTGCTAAAAGATAAATAGCCTTTAAGAATTTTACTCTTCATGTTTTGTGAACTGTTATAAGAATTACATTTTGAGAGGAATAGCATGAATGTTCTTATCTCTAGCTTTGTTAAAGGGCATTTTTGTTAAATAATTTTAATGCTAAGGTTAATTAGGGAAGAAGGCACAGGGAATCCATTTGTGTTGTAAAGAATAAACTGCTAAGTGCAAAAGGATAGGCCATGGTGAAGAGACCTGGTTTTGTATACTTTTGTTTTTTGCCCATGTTGTTATTTTCTATGAGATTTGCATCTTGGGGTCTACTACATTATTCCATTATAATAAATTTCATTATAAATTCCATTATGTAAATTCCATTATATTCTGTTTTATATTTTCTAGGTCACTAAGAAACTGTCTCAGGAGTTATTTGATGGGGGCAGTGGGGCATGTTATGTCCAAAGTAGTAGACAACTTTTTTTTTTTTCCTACTCTGGTAGCTTCTATTTGCAGATGACATTCCTTATTTGCATTGTTCCAGTGGCTGGATTATTAAGATTAAAACCTGAGAATGTGGCAAAAAGTAATTCCAACAAGAAAAAAAAAATCAACTAATGTTAAGATCTTTAAGTTCAATTTTTTTGAAAATCTTGTTTCTCTGGTAATAAACTCATATATCTTGGCTGAAAAAACACAGATGAGGGAAAATTTCAATCCTGTTGGTTCTGGAATGTTTTCTAATTAAAAGGCAATAATGAGATCATCTTACTCAAGTGAGAAGGGGTTGTTTTCCAGTACATAATTGTTTTATATTATTCCCAAGCCCAAACTCAACCCTGCTTCATTTTGCTTCCCCATGCTCTAACCAATCTTTAGCTATACAGTCAATTTTTCTTTCTTTTAAATTTTCTTCTGATACCCTCAGAATAATTACATTTCATTTTAATCACATATTTAATATTAGCATGGATTTTTGTTTTTATTTTAAATTATTTCAAATCTAGGTCTTCAGTGTCACGTAAACCCTTGAAAGCAAAGTTCTAGTCCTAGGTAGGGTATAGTGATGCAATTTCAGGTGTCCCCCCCCCCAAAAAAAATGTGTCTTTCACTCTTAAAATATCTTGAAGATCTTTCATCCTACAGGTAATATTTCTTCTGCTTAAGATAGGCACTTGGATGGAAATATGGAAAATTAATTTTGTTCATTCATTTGTAGTATGCATGGGTTAAAATATTTTAAAATATCTTTTGGGATAAGTAGGAAGAGGCATTGAAGATTGAGTGCTTTAAGATAATAGACAAAATGAGATAATTGTAGGAATGAATAAGTTTGTGAGTATTTTCCTACTTATGTAGGATTTAACCACATACATGGTTAAGAATATGGTATCATAATTGATGTCTTTACATGTTAACATTATTGGTGTCTTTACATGTTTACATGAGCACAAACCAAACCATCTTTGTCTTGGTGACTGTTGCTATTCTGAGGAATGAGAAACATATTAGTAATTCTAGTATATTAGTACTACTAGTTTACTGAAAGGTCATGATCAAATCTTAAATGCATGTAAAAATCATGCATTTGGTTAGAATGAGGTTTGCTAATAAGTTAGAGAACTAATACACTGTACCTTCAAATTTTATCTTCTATCATTAACTTTTATGCTTTGGTTGGATGGTAATACATGAATGCCAGACTCGCCAACATGTAAAGACATCAATTATGATACCCTATTCTTAAGTGTGCCTATTTCCTTTTCTTACAAAAAGAGTCCAGTAACAGTCTTGTAGTAGAGTGCCTCTCCCTGCTTCTTGACCCAGAAGTACATGACCAAGTACCTAGTAGGAATGGGAGTAGAAGTCCTGGGCTCTGGAGAAATGCCTCCTCTATTTCATTTCCTTCCATGGGTATGTTTGGCAGAGTTTAGTTGCTATTTTTCTCTGGCCACTTGGATGTTGAGAGTCTTCTGAGTTGTGACAAATAGTAACTATTTGACACAAATTAATAACAATGTGGCAATGCCTCTATTTTGAAGTGGAAAGAAATTCACTACACCTGGTTTACACAGAGTAAAACATTTGGAGGTCTTCTCTTCTATAAACAATTATATTTGCACATAAAGGAAATGTTTACTGAAAATAGGTTCTGTTATCTAAGAAGTTTTCTTAAAAATAGTTTGAAATGAGTAATTTTTCTTTTTCTCTTTCCTAGCTGTAAATAATTCTTAGATAATCTATTTAGTTACTCTACCAATGTTTCTAGTCCTTTGATTTTATGTGATTTCATTCATCATTAACATTAATGATGGATTAAGTGCACAGTAATTTTTTTCTTTCAAAGACCATACGTTGGTGTATGTTGAAACTAGCAATCAATAGGTTATGAGCATCCAGAAGAACATTGTTAGAAAGGATATATTTTTTACTCTGAGTGATATTCATTTAGTGCATATGTTTTGTTGTTGTTGTTACTAGAGGGATTTATCCTTTGCGCCAAGCCTAATGATTTAGTTTGATATCATCACATTTTTAGGGATTCCTCATAAAGGTAGTAGTAATGATATTTGGTAATGCTTATCTCTTTTATTATCAAGTCTGTGGCTACTTCCTCTCAAGCTAGATTTTTTTTTCCTGTGAAATGTAGAATGAAAATGTAATAAGTCTTTTGTCAAGTTCTCAGGGGAAGTAGGTTGACTGAGTGAGTTTACACAAGAAACAGCATTTATTTCCTCTCTTTGATATAGCACATTAGGTTTATCAATTTGTGAATCATTTACAGAGTGATTGTCAATTTGATGGTTTAACAAGTCCATTTCCCTTGTAATAAATATTTGTATTATGTTTATTTTTATTCACCACAAGGTTACTTAGTGCCTGAAAGTCATATGGGCTTTCCAGAGGCAACTAAGCACTTTGTTAATTTGTATACAATTTAAGATTAGAATACATTGAAATTCTTGCAGGAGAGTGATTCATTGCACACTATTCAGAAAACTAGAAAAGCACTGAGTCCCACATAATTCTTTAAACTGTTTAATTTTGAAGAGCTGCAAACTAGCCAACTATGTGACTAATCAGATTCCCTCTTCTTTTTTTTTTTAAGATTTTATTTATTTATTCATGAGAGACAGAGACAGAGAAGGAGAGAGAGAGAGAGCGAGGCAGAGACAGAGGCAGAGGGAGAAGCAGGCCCCATGCAGGGAGCCTGACCGTGGGTCTCTATCCCAGGTCTCCAGGATCCCACCCTGGGTTGAAGGCGGCGCTAAACCGCTAAGCCCCGGGGGCTGCCCCAGATTCCCTCTTCTGGTAGGACATGAACTGAATCAGTAACTCCTTTTGCTTTAATAAAGATAATAAGAATAAAGCTATCTGTGATAGTTTGTGAATCCTCCTTTTTTCCTAATCATAAATTTGCCATTTACATTTACTTAAGAGTCTTTATACAGTTATAGATAAATTTATGGACACAGATGGGCTACTGATACCAATTTCTTATACATAAATGGGTATATATGTAGACTGGGAGTCAGGTATACACTTTCAGATCTTTGGCTTAAATATTTCTGTAGGAGAAAATTTAACATATATATATGCGCACATACACACATACATACACATTCATATTTGGGTTGTGCGGGAATTTATGAATTACAGACAAGTGGTATAACATTTTAGTGAAGTGTTCAAATGTTGTGTTATTTTTCTGTTTTTACTCTCATGGAATCCTATGGTTCTAGAGGGTGGTTCTATGAACTGAACAACATGATGGCAACCTCTGATATATGTGCTTTGTCTTAAAATAGTCTACTGTAAATAATAGAAGCTATGTTGCTTTGACATCTGATCTTCCTGTTAAGACAAAATATGGTGACTTCATTATGTTCTCAGGTGGTAAAAGGAAATTTTCAAATGCCCTGGGCAAATACTAGAGCACATGAAAGTCTTTACTTAATATAAGAAACTGAAGTCCCAGAGAATACATGCATCACTGAAATATTCTCACATTTCACATTAATTTCCATCCTTCCCATTTATTTCAGACTGAAAGATTTCCAGGAAATTTGGGGTACTGAAATTTTGCACAGTAGAGGAAAAATTTTCAGTGACTTTTGATTCTATTTTAGTCATTCAAGATGTTTAACGACCCTTGGTATCCGCAAGGAGAGAAATACTCCTCTCCTCACTAAGTTACTTGTATCTTTTCCTGAGTATCCTAGCCCTTTCAACTACTTTAAGAGGCAGAAGGAATAAGTAACAGATTATTTCCCTTTCACTTCTCACCCAAAAAGATAGGCACCTTTCTCTATACACAAGGCATATATGCTATACAAGTCCTTGTATTTCTTTCAACATAAAGTACTTCTCATAACAGCTGACTTTCTCTCTTGACTTAGCCTCTGTTTCTCATTCTTATGCTAATTATCCTAAAGGTAAGCCCAAGCTAGATGCTGCCAGTCCATCCACCATTTCTTTTAAAAGTCAGATGGGGCGGGGGTTGCTTGGGTGGCTCAATCTGTTGACTCATGGTTTCAGCTCAGGTCATAATCTCAGGGTAAGGAGACAGAGCATCAGGTGGGATTCCACACTTAGCACAGTCCACTGGAGATCCTCTCACTCTCATCCTCTGCCCCTCATCCTGTTTGTCGTGGGTGCAAGTACTCTAAAATAAATTAAATAAATAAATAGATAGATAGATGAATTCCTTAATTTTTTTAAAAGTTAGGTAGAGAAAGACAAATACTGTGTGGTATGACTTTTATCTGAAATTGGGAAAAACAAAAACAAAAAATATATATATATACACACAAAATAATTGAAAAGTGGTTACCAATAGCTGGGGATGAGGGTAGGGGAAATAGTACTCCTTTACCAACCTCTCCCTGTCAGTTCTAAGATGAGTAAATTCTGAGGATCTAATGTATAGCATGGTGACTGTAGCTGGTATTACTGTATCATATAGTTGAAATTTGCTAAGATAAAAGAACTTAAGTGTTCTCACCAAAAAAATAAATATCTGAAGTGAGGGGCATGCTAATTAACTCAATGGTAAGATCCTTTCACAATGCATTTGGATACCAAATAATTGTATAATATACTTTAAACATCTTACAATTGTATTTCTCAATTATCTCAAAGCTGAAAAAAAAAAGTTGCTTACATAGGTACGAGGAACCAGAGAAATAGAAGCAAGCAAATCAACGTCAAGAGTACATAGCAAATAAGAGAAATTATCAACACTGACATTTTGAAGTTGAAGTTCTTGATAAACATCATACTTTATTCCTTGGAGTGCTATATTAACTTTTGAGCTATTACAGATCATTTTAAGACCAGTCTCCAGAAATGCACATATTCTCATAGACATATATAGTAAACGTATTCTTAGGGGAGCTACATATGTACAAAATTAAAACTATGTACAAAATTCAATTAAAATTGAATTTATGCATGCAAATTATTTTTTATATATGATAGCCCAAAATAATTGACATATGATGTTAAATTCAAATTCACAGTAAGAATTTGAGAATTTTTCCCTATTTTTTTCTGATTTACATTATCAATTAAAATATTTAGTTTTAATTTCTATGTTAAGTAGAATGTATTACTTCCAAGTAATGCTTCGTCTCCTAATCCTAATTTTTTGCTACTCACCATTCTATTTTAGTGGATTTACTAGGATTTTGTTATTTAGGTTTATCTCAAATATAAATAAGATTTACAACCATCTATTTGGCTTGAGTTCAGGTGCTTTGGGCAAAACTTTGACCCTAAACTTTCTTTTCCACTGGGTCTGCTGCCATGGCTCACCATCATGAGTTAACACATGGAAAGTGACAATATGTCAATAAGAGATATTCAAACTTCTGAAGAAGGCATTTTCTAGTCAAAAGCAATTAATGTGTCTCTAATAAGTTATATCTTCATATCTCCACAATTTTTTTCCTAGATATTCACTGTACTACATGAACTCTATATACTTTGTGATCAGTATCATTTCATAGAGAAAAATTCAGATCAAGTGAGAACTCCTTCAGCTTCCTACTCCCATCTATGCATCTGCACTTATCCTCATCACATTAAAGATTTATTCCATTTCTCTTCCTCCTATTCTGTGCTTAACAAGTAAATCTTTGCCCCACAACCCAAACTGAATTGGTCTTATCAAAGTCTCCAGCAAATCAACTTTATCAAATCTTATAGTCAATTCTCTTTCATTATCCTACTTGACCTTCTAATAACATTTGATGCAGTTAATCACTTCTTTCTTGAAATGTCTTCTTGTCTTTCAGGATACCTCACTATTCTGATTTTTCTCCTATTGCATTAGTGGTCAATTCTCAATCTCCTTTGCTGGCTCTTTCTCCTCTCCCCACAGCTAGATACTGGCTTCCTTCCATTCTCTATCTATTCTCACTCATTGTGTAGTCTCTTGTAATTACATGGCTTTACACTTATCCTGATAACTAGAATCTCTATCTTCACCTTATTTCTTTCTTTGTATACCATACTCGTATGTTGAACTGCCTAGTAGGCATATTTGCTTTTTTCTTTTTTAAGATTTTATTTATTTATCCTTGACAGACACACACACACACACACCGAGAGAGAGAGAGAGAGAGAGAGAGAGAGAGAGAGAGAGGCAGAGACACAGGTAGAGGGAGAAGCAGGCTCCATGCAGGGAGCCTGATGCAGGACTTGATCCCGGGTCTCCAGTATCACACCCCGGGCTGAAGGCAGCGCTAAACCGCTGGGCCACTGGGGCTGCCTGGCATATTTGCTTTGATGCTTAACAGTCCTCTCTAACCCATGAGATCTAAGAACAAATATCCCCAACATGGACCAATCCTGTGCCTCTTTCAAGCTTTCATTACTTCACCTCCTATTCAATTTTCAGTTTAATAAAATCTGTTCTTCTACTCAAGTGTCTATTATCACATTTTGGCTCCTGAAATCTATTTGAATCAAGATTTCATTTAAGTCATCAAGATTTTCCTTTTCACTTGCCATTCCTTCTGAAACATTATCTTACATGTCATTAAAGGTTAAGTTTTTTGCTCATCCTCTCCTTGGATTGGGCTGGTCCTTGATTATTACAGTGTGGTTTTCTTTTATTTCTTATGCCTTTTGTTCTTATCCCCTAAATATCAATATTCCTCCCAGATCACTCTCCCTCCTGCTACACACTCAAAAGTTATTTCACTGTTATATACTTGGCTGATAATTTTGATTATAAAAATCCAATAGCTCTATTTCCTGATTTCTACATATATTTTCAGATATTGCTACATTACATTTTGTATTTATATAATGTTTTCTATGACTAGCTTTACTTCTTATAATCATTGCTATGCTTTTGATCTTCTCTCTCACTGATTATTTGCCATAGTGTCTCCTTGTACTTGTCCTGATCTCCACATATGGTTTAAACAACTATCCAAGCATATAAGTCAAAGACTCTGATAGCATCCTCAGTTCTGTTCTCTCTTAAAACCACCTGGTTCCCTTTCTCTCATATAATGTTCAGTGGATCATTACACTCTGTCAATTTTTTATAGTAACAAATGTCTGGGATATTGGTCTCTTTATATTTCTATTTCCATTGTTGAATTCTGGCCTGAATCTCAAAGGATTTTTAAGTATTTTCTTTGCCTCCAGTTCCCTGCCTCTTTCTCTGTGCTTCCTACTCATTTTTCTGTTCTTATGGCATTGATCTTACAAACAGGTAAGCCATTCTACTGGTCTCCCATTACTCATATGGTACATTATTATAATGTCCAGATGTCTTAATATCTTGCAAAATTCATATGTAAAATCTCAGGATTTTCTCTTTAATTCTCCTACATTCCACCTTGCCACAGTGCTCTGCATACACTCTTTCCTCTGCCTAAAAGACGTCACTTCTCCTTTGGAACCACTTTGACCCTGAGCTAAACAGTCTCCACCCAATTTCTAGTTATTGTCTCCTATTCCTTCATTCCATATTAAATCAAGTTTTTTTTAATGTTTTCAATATATGTTGCTTACATAGTTATTTATGATAGTACTCACTACCAAATTTTAGATATTTGCTTAGGTCCTCTCTCTTTAGGCTGAGATGTCCAAAAGATAAAGATAATGAAGAGATAAATTTCTGAATCCTTTATTATGACACAGTTTCTGGCACATGGCAGACATCAAGTATTTTCTAGTTATAAAGTAAGTGGTAGCACATTATGTTCTTTATCAGCCATTAACAGCCTAGCTTCAAATAGCTATTTCAGTAACCAGCCAGCTACTTAACAGGATTGAAAGAATAGGAGACACAGTGTGGGATACTTTGAATGGAGAAAGGGTCTTGAATGTGAAAGAGTAGGCCAGAATGGAAGAAAAGTACAGGAGTAAAGGGTTCTGGTATTCAGAGATCAATACAATAGATGAGAATAAGGGAGAGAGAGAATACAGAAGAACAGGAAGGGAATCACACAGAGAAGGATGGAGTGGTGCTAATGAAACACTCAATGTGCTTTTTCTACTTCACAATCTCCCAGACTGAACTCAGTGGCCATCTTCACTTGAATGATAAAAGTCACAGTAGGTATCAGTGATTTACTATTCACTTACTTTTCTAGTTCGTTGCTAACCACTGAGTTATGATTTATCAAGTCAAATGTAGATAAAGGCAAAGACATCACTTTTAAAGCTGTATGACTTTAAGAATGGAAAGACTGATACATCAATTGATGGATCTTTGGCTATAATCCAGTCCTCAAACTACAGATGCCGATGTGACAGATGGCACGCTGAAACTCTCTGTTAGCCATGCATCGTGGGTCACAGTAAGAACAGAGAGGTCAAGGCTCAGCATTTGATGAAGTACTGTGCTGAAGTGCTCGGCTCTACTCATTGTTCCATGAGCACTGCATGCCTCATTGATTAGTAGAGTGGCTACATTAGGTATTTGTGATACATTCTTTTATTTACCCATAGGATATCAGAGTTAGAAGAGGCCCCTTAGAGATTTTCCCCCCTTTTTTTGTTTAAAGATGAAGAAACTCATGCAGAAAGTTAAATTTCTTATCCAATATTAAGGCCAAGTTAGGGCCAAGATGACAAGCAGAACAGTTGAAGCACAGTTCTCAATGTCATGGTCTCCGCATTGTTTTCATTTTCATTTATAGCATTCCACCATTTAGTTTCCTGTCTCACTCATCATCAGATCATTCACATCACATCAGTCATAATAACTATTCTCTAATCCCTTGAGAGTTTTTGGATGCAATTCTGAAAACAGTACCTTGATACCGGCAATGTAAACTTTTCATTTTGAAAAGGCATTGAAAAACTTCCCCTGAACTTTCAGTGTGTCATTTTTTGAAAAACTTTAATATGAGAGAAAAATTCTAACATCACTGTCTAACAATAATGCAACCAACTGGTTCCTAGATGAAAGAGATCCTAATTGTTAGAAGCCTTCAGAATTTTGGCCACTTGTCAGAGAATATCAGAGAAAACTTCTGTATTGGCTGAGGAATTTAACTTGATGCATATTCTCTGTTTAGAGATTCCATGGAGGAAAGCCATCCTCACCCAATTCTCAAAATAAATTACTATTAATTCAAGTTAAGGTTATTAATTCAAATATGAATGAGGAGTAGGCAAGTGGTTCCTTCTCAGATGCTGTAAGGAATCTCCAAAAAATAGTCCTAACTTTAAGTTGGCTTTCATTTTTTTACATTCCTGTTATTCTGAAGATTAGGGTAATTTGCATATTTAAATTAGGACTGGGATCCCTGGGTGGCGCCGCGGTTTAGCGCCTGCCTTTGGCCCAGGGTGCGATCCTGGAGACCCGGGATCAAATCCCACATCCGGCTCCCAGTGCATGGAGCCTGCTTCTCCCTCTGCCTGTGTCTCTGCCTCTCTCTCTCTCTGTGTGACCATCATAAATAAATAAAAATTTAAAAACAAAAAAAAATTAAATTAGGACTATTATTGGGAAATAAAATAAACCAACTTGATATGTCTTAGGCAAAATGGAGAAAGATGTTATAATGACACAGACCATGAAAGCCAATGACAGGAAATCAGCTGGACCACAGAATAGTAGAACCATAAAGTTGAAAATTGCAGTTATCTTTCTTAATAGTATCTCTTGTGTGCTTGTTTCAGTGTTCTTTGTCTCTATATTGGCTTTCTCTTGTCTAGTCCACACTGGGGAGCAAATAGTAGCCATTGGTCATTTCCCATGCTTTATTTACCTTCCTTTCTACAATCCCCAAACACTTTCCTAGGGAGAGAACTCTGAGCCTCTTCGGTCTAGTCCCATAAACTATAGCCACTGACTGAGTCAGGGTAAAAACTAAACTTAGAGCTATACCTGAGGTCAGGTGATAAGCTTTTAAGTAAGTTTCTTAGGATCCTGGTAGACACTCCAAATAGGTAACTTTACTCAGGTATAGTTCTTTTACCAGAGTATGCATTCTAGATATTAAGCCAAAGTCTCTTACATACAGTCCCAGAATCAAAATTCTAAAGAAAGAACTTTCCCATGTCATTAATATCAACCCCTCACTTAAAATCATTAATATATTTGTAAATTAACAAAATAGAGTAGACCTAGAGTTAATTCCATTTCTTATCTCAAGCACTGTGGATGTCACGGGTGAAATGAACCAAATTTATTGGGCTTACTATGGCATAACATTTTTGATGTAGAGATGATCATTTAGCTTATGTGAATCTCAGACTTCTGTCTGTGCTTGGATCAGTGGTGAGATGGAGAAGATATGGTACTGCACTAGTACCTGTAAGAGTATGTTATGAGTTAATACAAGAAATAAAAATGCTCTTCTTTTTGCCACTGAAGTGAAGATGTCTCAATTCCTTGACATTGAATTCATTTTCTTTGATAGCATATGCATGTATGTATGTTAAAACCAAAGCATTAAAACAAACATATAAAAGGTAAACTATTAATTTTGCCTGTTTGTTTACAGGGTTTTGTCTTGTAAATAGAAAATAATTCTTTTTTAAAGAAAGTCCATTTTAACACTATTTTCCCTAGAGTCTATTTTAAAAAGCCTTTCCACTTTAAAAAGCATATTTTAACATTTTTTAGAAACATCCTGAGAATAGTCTTTGAAGGTTAGAGAAGACATTAAGCTTTCAAGAGTTGGTATAGATCTATGCAAGGTCACTACTAATTTACTCAGAGTGGCAAACATTTAAAGCAGCTAAAGATGAATATAAACCAAGGTATTTATGTACAATATTAAACAAAAAGGAAGGAGAGGAACAGTTACTTTGCAATCTACCTCAAAATATAAGGATAAAATTTCAATTTGTGTAGCAGGGTGATTTGCATAGGCTTTTGTTTTTGTTTTTAATTGACTGGGTATTTAGGGGTTTTTTTGTTTTTGTTTTTGTTTTTTAAATAAAAGGATAGGTTTGTTATTTTATCTTATTCATCTCTGATTTGGAGAGGACCTTGATGTTTTCTGGTTCCATAATACTGTTAGCAATGGAAGGAATTTATACTATCATTTACTTTAAAATAATAAATCAAAAACCATAAAGCAGTACAGAAAATTCTAAGTTTATAATCATACATTTGTTCTAAAACTTAAGTGCATAAAAAATTAGTATTTCTGATGATTCACTAAAGTTACTATGGTTTTGGTTCACACAGTACAAATGGTTCCTCAAATTCAGGGTGATAGCAACATTGAGGACATGTATTACTGATAGAAGAACAAAGAAGCCAAGTATCAGGGAAATATCCTGGGGCCTCAATTGTTTTGAGATTATTTTTTAGGCCGATTTGCTGGGTATAGAGGAATTCATTCTATCATCTATTTTTTGTATGCTTAAAATATTTCATAATTTAAGAAAAACATATTTAATTGACTCTCTACTCTGCCAAATAGAAGACTTATTTAGGCTTGGCATTGTGATTATTAGGAATGACTCAACAGGAGAAACTTTCAAGTTATAACTGAAGACAGTTTAAAAACCTTATTTTTATTTCTTTCTTGATAAACCACTTGAAAGTTCTCTAGCTGTATTTTTAAAAGAAATTCTGATGCTCCTTTTTTTTTTTTTTTATAAGGACAGGAATTTGCATTATAAATTAGATAGTGAAACTTAACCCTTGCTACCTTCTCTGGGTTCATGTTTATTTCTTGGTAAAGTAGAATGGTCTACACTAAATGAAAATGATAATAGCTGCCATTTATTAGGGTCTTATTATGAACCAGGCCCCGTTCTTATGAATCATTTATCCTTAAATAGCCCTATGAGTTAGATATTATTACCTACCTCTACAAAAGAATTAAACACACACATACACTTAGGCAGAAAATAATTAATTTTTCCCCAGATTTATACAACTAGTAGGTGATAGATCCAGTGTTCAAATAAAGACCTGTCAGATTCCAAAATTTTTGCTCTTCCCCTAATAGATCAAGTGTCCTACCTGTGCTAAAACACCAGTAAGAACAAGAAATAAGTAAATGAAAGGGTTTTTTCTTTTTTTCTTTTTTTCTACTGGTTACTATTGAGTTCCTGGACAATAACTTATAAGTGCAGAGTTTAAATAAACACTAAAGAGAAGCTCTATTTGGATTTTCTGGAGAAAATGATCCCATTATAAAAAGGAGGAACATCTTTACATCCTAATACAACTGATAGAAACAGGAAGCCTTCCCTTATAGAAAGAATGAGAGTGACAACTTTACCGCTTACTGAGATTTTTCAAGTAGTATAATTCTGACTTTCAAGGATATATATCATTATTGTTGCACTAGCATTTGAGTATTGACTGTCTCAGCCACCATGTTTATTGCTCTACATAAATTATTTAATTTTGAGAACAAGTCCTTATAGTACATGCCAGTACTACCCTCCTGTATGAGTCTTAAAGAGGACTTGGAAGCTACTCAAAGCCACACATCTATTGAGAAGTGTAGGAAGGCATCCAATCACAAATATTCGGATTCCAAATCCCTTAGTCTGAACCATTATGATGCATTGTCTCCCATTCTGCAGCAATGTATATAGATGCAAAGAGAAAGGCTTAACAGAGAGAGACAAAGATAAGAGTATCCAGTTATTCAAGCTGTCTTTATTTACAAATCTGATTAAAAGCTACTGTACAGTGTTAAATTGTTTTTACTCTTTGATAACTCTGCTTCAAGAAATCTAGTTTCAGTTTGCCCGGTAACCAAAGACTACAAATGTATGCTGTGAAAATAATTTTAGATATTTGGAAGTTGTTGGAAACGGCCACATTCTTAGTTGTAAACTACCAATCTTTTTTTTTTTTTAACAAGGTAATAATACTGTTGATATTTTCTTTGGAATGTGATATACTTCAAAAAGAGAGCAAAGTTAAAATTTAAGTTTCTCATACTATATGTCTAGATTTATTGCAATTCCTCTTTGTAGCCAAGTGAGACTTTAACTATAATCATGTGCTGAAAAGAGGCTGCAGGTTTTTTAGTCTAGTATTGTTATGTTAAAATGTGTAGGTCCATTTTCATGACTATAATTAAAAATATATATTAAAAAATTAAGAAGTTTCAACTGCAATTAACTGTGGCTCAGAGCATAAGGCAGTGAAGGATTTCTTGTTCTTGTGTAAATGTTGAATAAATGTTTAATTCCTTGGGGAAATAACTTGAATATCCATTGATCTTACTAGTACAGTAATTAAATATATTCCCTACGGAAATATACTTTAGTGTATTGAGAAGTTGCTTATTGTCTGTGCATCTTGAGCCAGGTATCTATTTTCTGGTTGTTAGCCCTGGGATTGCTCACTGTCCCTACCATTATTACCTACAGATGAAGGAGCTGTTTCCTTTTCTCTTTGAAGTTCATCTGTATTTTCCCTAAACATCCTTTCTGCTATTCTTAACAATCATGATTTTTAGAAAAAAGGGAAAACACAAAATATAGTGTTTTTAGGATTTATATTAGGATTTACCAAGGAGGGATCCCTGGGTGGCGCAACGGCTTGGCGCCTGCCTTTGGCCCAGGGCGCGATCCCGGAGACCCGGGATCGAATCCCACATAGGGCTCCTGGTGCATGGAGCCTGCTTCTCCCTCTGCTTGTGTCTCTGCCTCTCTCTCTCTCTCTGTGACTATCATAAATAAATAAAAATTAAAAAAAGGATTTACCAAGGAATTTCCTACTGATATTAATGATAGGAATTTTAAAAACTATTTAAAATTTCTTGATAGTGCTAAATGATTTCCCCAAATGAGAGTATGTGTCTGCATTATTCTTCCTTTTCATTCCCCTGTTGTATCCTATCTCTAAAGAATTTCAATTAACTCTGTTATAACTACTACTGGGAGAAGGGCATTGATAAAAAGATGCATTCCTTCCTTCTGATTTCATATTCTATTATCTAACATTCATCAGTTTTCCTATATTCCCGGAGCATAGATCCTCTGACAATAAGAGGTCATTTAACATTTAACATCATGATTATTAAATGCTGAGTTGATATAGGCTTTTATTCTAATACCATACTTCTTATCTAAATTGTTTGTGTTACCCCATAATAGGAAGCCTTCAATACAGAATTGATTATTGAATGCTGAAAACTTATGACAAGCACCAGCAATGTAACACATCCCTGCTTTTGGGGATATTACAAAGTGGATAAAGATATGGATTGGGGAATATGAAAGTACAGTGGAATTAAATAAGTGTAATCAAGAGAAAAGTAAATGAGAAATTCGGTAGGAGAAACTCCTCTTTTAGGAAAGAAGGCCTTTTGGAGGAATATCTAAAAGAGCCTTTCATCAGAAAAGTAAGAGAGAGTGCATAATTTGGAAAGCCTATTGAAAAGGTTGATGGCAGGGTAACAAATGAGGACATGAGAGAATGTGCCACAAGAGGACAGAATATATTCAAAAGCTTATAAGAAAAAAAACAAAACAAAACAAAAAAAACAAAAAAAACACAAAAGCTTATAAGACTTCTAGGTTTTACGCCAGCGCTTAGAAAGCTACAAAGAGCATCCTATCTACTCTTACAACAAGAATTTGGACAAACTGAAAATTCATGACTTTTTTTAATACGCATCAGGGATCTGAGGAAACAAGGTAATCAACCACCACAAAAATCTAAAGAAAAAAAGAGACAGAACTTGAGCACTTGTTTATCCAGAACAGACACAGACGTACTTCAGTTAACAAGTTAGTAAGGGCTAAATGTGGAGAGACAATGTGGGATGGCTGGAGGCCACATAAGTAAAGGGACTTGGAATATTTTTTGCAGATCCTTTTGCCATCAACCCTCTGAGATGTTCACACACACACACAAAAAAAGTATTGAGAGTTTGGAGAAAGCTTCTGAATTAATGCACACCTGGGTGAGGAGAAGAGCTACACAAATCTGCCCAGATCTTCTTATCTCCCCTATGGAAAAATGCCCTATTCTCTGAGCAAAAGGGCATCAAAAACAGACAACCTTGGGCACTTATGAAAATCCAATGTAGCCAGAGGGGGAAAAAAAGAGAAAGGGAGAACACACAGGTATATATGCTGGGCCCAGAACTTGAAATTGAGGGAGGGTCGGAAGTAATGAGAAAATGATATGCAAATGGATAAGGAAGATGTGGTCTATATATACAATGGAATATTACTCAGCCAATAGAAACTACGAATATC
This sequence comes from Vulpes vulpes, assembly GCF_048418805.1. Taxonomy (NCBI): domain Eukaryota; kingdom Metazoa; phylum Chordata; class Mammalia; order Carnivora; family Canidae; genus Vulpes; species Vulpes vulpes. The sequence continues at coordinate 37,965,025 of NC_132794.1, forward strand.
CACCATTTGCTTCGCAGTGGATAGAACTGGAGGGTATAAAAAAATAAAAATAAACATAAAATAAAATAAAATAAAATAAAATAAAATAAAATAAAATAAAATAACATAAAAAAGAACTGGAGGGTATTATGCTGAGTGAAGTAAGTCAATTGTAGAAGGACAATCTAATATGGTTTCACTCATGCGAGGAATATAAAAAATAGTGAAAGGGATTATAAGGGAAAGGAGAGAAAATGAGTGGGAAAATCAGAGAGGGTGACAGAACAGGAGAGACTCCTAACTCTGGGAAATGAACAAAGGGTAGTGGAAGGGGAGGTGGGCAAGTGGATGGGGTGACTGGGTGACAGGCACTGAGGGGGGTACTTGATGGGATGAGCACTGGGTGTTATACTATATGTTGGCAAATTTAACTACAATAAAAATACATAAATATAAAAAATAATAATATACCTATTTATACTTAAAAAGAAAAGAAAAGAAAAACAAAATGATATGCTTCATACCCAGGGACATGGTTTCTACCTAAGTCTGAATCAGAACACCAGGGAATGTGACTTTTCCAGTGTTGATTCATTATATAAATAGAATTTTTAAAATCATATGATCATAACGGATGAAGAAAATCATCCATTAACAATTTTTCAGCAAACTAAAGACAGAAAAAAAAATGTTTTAACCTGATAAAAAAAGTATCTGTAAAATATCTACAAGAGATGTATTTAATGGTGAAAGTTTTTCGCTTAGTTAGGAACAAGTCTGCCTTACTCTTCTGTTCAACATTGTACTAGAGGTCTTAGTGTAATAATGCAAGGAAAAGAAATGAGGTATTTACATAGGAAAGGAAGAAAATAAAACTGCCTCTATTTAGAGATGACAGAATTGTCCCTGTAGAAAATCTCAAAGGATCTACATTAAAAAGTTCTAAAATTAATGAGTTTAGAAAGGTCTCAGGATACAAGATCAACATACAGAAATCTAGTAGCTCTAGTAACTACTACTTAATAGTTGAGAAAAAAATTAAAGTATCATTTACAGTTGTGCTAAAAAAAGAAATATTTATCTATAAATCTAAGAATGCCAGGATCTATCTGCTGAAAACTACAAAACGCTGATGAAAGAAATTGAAGACCTAAATAATGAGAGATATGGTATCTATGTGACTCATAAGATTCAATAGTTTAAATGGAATTTTTTGGCCAAATTGATATATACATTCAACATAATCCCTGTAAATACTACAGCAGTCTATTTGTAGATATTGACAAGCTGTTCTAAAATTCACAGAAAGGAATTTTAGGAGAGCAAAAATAAAAAAAAAAAGGAAGAATCAAAGCTTGAAAGCTCACATGAAGATTCTAAGACTTATTATAATTCTGCACTAATCAGAGCAAGTGGAAAAACACATGGAACAAGAGAACAGAATAGAGAATCAAGGAAGAGATTCACCTATTTGCTGTTCATTTATTTCTGACAAAGATGAAATTGAATGTGGAAAGAATAGTCTTTTCAACAAAACACACTGGAACATTTACACATTTTTAACAAGCAGTACTGGAATATTTATATGTTGATAATAACAATAAACTTTAACTTCTATAATGTGTATCTCATATATCTTATACCAAAGATTAGCTCAAAATAAAATAAATATATAAAAGTATAAATATATTAGAAGAAAACATAGGAAAACTATTGTAATAATCAGTTAGATCGATAGTTTTATCTTCTTCCTTACCATAGGATACCAAAGCATGAAAAGACAAAGACTGAAATAAATTATGTGCGTCACATTTCTAAAAAAGTGCATATTTCCCAAATATTTAAAGAAGTCTGAAAGCTTAATAAAGACCATCACAAAAGCCATTAAAAAATAGGCAAGAAATTTAAACAGGTATTTCAAAAAATGATAGACTAAAATAAACGTAGGAAAAGTACTCACAGCATTAGCAACTAGAGAATGAGAATTAAAACCACATTGAGATATGACAATTCACTTAATGGTTAAAATGAAAACATAGTGACACTACCAAGATATGGCAAGGATGTGGAACAACAGTAACTCTCATATACTGCTGGCACAAAAGTAAAACATATGGCTACTATAGATAACCATTTGGCTATTTCTCATGAAGTTAAATACACACTTACATACTGCCACACAGCACAACTTCTAGCTATTTACCCAAAGGAAATGAAAACTTATGTTCACATAAAAACCTGTACATAAGTATTTATAACAGTTTTATTCATAATCACCCAAAACTAGAAGCCCATATTTCATTCAACAAGTGAATGGATGAACTGTGGTAGTTGCCACCAAATGAATACTAGTAAGTGATAAATTGGAACACATTATTAATTCATGCAACAATATGGATGAAACTTAAATGCATTTTGAAAGCTTTGGCTAGAACCAGAAAGTCATATAATGTAGGCTTCCATGTAGATTATATTATGGAAAGGCAGGACTGTAGTATTGAAAATAGTTCAGTGCTTTCTAGCATTGAAGATGGGGGGAAATTGGTTAAAAGCGGGCAGCTCGGAATTTTGGGAGTGACCAAACTGTTTTGGTTCATAATAGTATTGGCAAATACGCAACTCCATGCATTTGCCAAAATCTGTAGGGACTGTGGATCAGAGTATATTTTGCTGTATGTAAATAAAAATAAAAACAAGATATAGAGATATAAAAGGAAATAAAAACTGTAACAGATGAACCTCACCATTACCTAAATAACAATGAAGGAAGTAGTGAAGAATGTAATTGCCTATGTTTGAAAAACATTAATTTGACATCATACTGTAAAGATGAAAGACAAGAAGTGTATGCAAACATTGTACTCTATTTTTGTCACTGGGTTTGTGTTAGTAATTCTAGAACTATTTTATGTGTATAGTAGATTTCAACATATATACTTATTTCCTATCTGCTGAATCAGAGGGACTAGAAGCAGTATCATTGTAACAATGAGCATATCTAACATTCAGATATTGGTTTCCAAGTACCATCCTCAATGAAGCAACCGAGGCCAAGTTTGAGAAGTGGTTGAATATAAGTCAAATAAAATGCAAGACCAATTTTTAGCATCATGTGAATGTTAGAAAGGAGAAAAAAATAATTCAAAAAAAATGATAAGAATGTGGAAAAGACATAAGAGCCAATCTGTAGAAGTTGCCAGTGGCTAAAGTCCAACAACTATTCAACAATCTGAGCAATACATGATGAAACAACAGTATTGATTATAATCCCTAGAATAAGATAAACATCCACGAATTCATAGACCTATGAATAAATACATAGGTGAAAAGTGGAAAAGACAGTTTTTTAAAACAGAAAAAGTAATATAGGGTTGAGGAAAATAAAAAAATAACAATCAGAACTGATTTTTAATTTTTCAGGCAAGTTCCACCAGTGGATGTGAAAGTTTGTGGGCAAATCTTTGAGGAGCAATAGTATATTTGCGGTCTCAAAATCTCTCTCAGATGTTTATCTATTACAAATGGAAAACAATTACTTTACCATGAAAAAAATCTTTAACCAAACAATGTTAAAATATATCAACATCATGTACTCCTTCATGTGATGCACTGAGAAGGACACATCACTTCTGTGATATTCTTGCTGAGCAACATCAAATCTCAATCTTATGAGGACACACCAGAGAAGTTCAAATTGAATGAAATCCCATAAAATAGCTGACTAGTATTCTTATAGTATCACTATATTGAATGATATTAGAAGACTGAGAAATTGACAAAAAATAGACAACAGGAAAATGACAACTAAATGTAATTTGGGAATCTCAACCAGGTTTTGGAACAGAAATAGGGCATTAGTGTAAAAACTGGTAAAAACAGTTACAAACACTGTAGTTTCCATACTAGTGCTGTTAATTGCATTGCTTTAATGATTATGCAAGCTGTTAGCATTAGGGGAAGCTGAGGGAACAATATATAGGACCTCGGTACTCTTTTTGCAAATATTCTGAAAGTCTAAAATTGTTTCAACATAAATAAGCTAAAGCCCATAGTCAAGAGAGCACGAGATGCACTGAAAGACCAGTGAAGTTTGACATAGTTGGAATGTGAAGTGTGAACTATGAAGTACGAAGGGGGGAATCCCTGGGTGGCTCAGCGGTTTGGCACCTGCCTTCGCCCCCAGGGCGCGGTCCTGGAGTTCCGGATGGAGTCCCGTGTCGGGCTCCCGGCAGGGAGCCTGCTTCTCCCTCCTCCTGTGTCTCTGCCTCTCTCTTTTTCTCTCTTTCTCTCTCATTCATAAATAAATAAATAAATAAATAAATAAATAAATAAATAAATAAATAAATCTAAAAAAAAGAAAGTAGGAAGACATGAAGCTAGAGAGTTAAGCAGAGACAAGATTATACAAAAATATACTATACACTCAGGAATGAGGAAGTATTCAGGGAGTTTTTGCAAGGAATTAACATAAAATTTGCATTTCTGAAAGTATACACTTAATGAAATTTACAGAATAATTTAGAAAGAGCCAGACATGATGATACAGAACCAATTGGAAATAAAGTTCACATAGGAGAAGAGAAGGTAGCAATACTGTCAGGATAGAGAAAACAGGATACATTTTAGGAGAATTTGGGGTAAAATAAGTAATATTTGTTGACTAAGAGAAAGGAAAGAGGAAGGCAAAGAGTCCAAGAGTCCATTCAACATTTCTACTTTAAAAGCATTAGGCATTTTTATGTGAACTGGAAATAATTATTTAATGAGTAATTCTTTTAAAAATTGCCCAATAATCTAAATTACAAATTCTCCTTCCATCTGGAGACAAGGTATTTACTCCTTCTCAGATATCTCTCCTTTTCTCAACACTAGTCCCACTTCTAAGTTGGGACCAGAGGTACAATAAATGGTGTTCCGAGAGGCAGATAAAAATGAATTCTACGTACGACAACAACAAAAAATTACTCCCAGGAAGAAATATAGTTTAGTGTTTAAGAGTCTTGTCCCTATAGCTCAACAAGGCTCCAAGGATACTCCCTCCACCTAGTTCATTATTTATCTTTAGTGAGTTTCTCTCTCCCACATTTCCTTTTACATATCTACAAAATGAGGATAGTGAATGTAGCTATTACCTTTGCCATCTGAGGTTTAAATATATAAAGGCCTTAGATCAGTGCTTGGCACACAGACACGAAGTAAATTGTATTATTCATGTGGAAGTTGTTACTGTTAGCTTGGTTGTGTTTACCACTTTTCCTCCTAAGTGCCTGCTTAGTCTGATATTTCATTTATGTCTTGAAATAGTTTGGCTGGGGGAAGGGAGCAATAAAGGGACAGTGTTTCAGTCATCATGTAATTATTTTATCTCCATCCCAGACTGCACAGGAAAAAATGGGTTATGTTACTAACAGTGATGTTATGGATATTAGCACTATGTATACATACCTTACTGGTATGTAACACGGTAGATTTTCCTAACAGACTATTATATATATATATATATATATATATATATATATATATATATATATATATAATATTCTAGTAAAAAATACAAACAGAAAGATTCAAAAGCATAAAATCCAAGTGTGACTTTAAAGATGGAATGATGCAGTTAATATGTGTTATACACAGTACTTGGCAATTAAAAAGTACAGATATTTCCTTTTCAAAATATTCCTTTTATTATCAGACATATCAGAAGATATGTTACCCTGAGTAAAAGAAAGGTACAGGAGTAAACACAGATTTAGGGGAATTATTTAACCTTTAAGTATTTATTTTGGGATGCCTAGCCAATATTAGAATGCAAATATTGGGGAAGCAGTAGAAGGGGCAAATCTAAATACAAGTTAATAAATTAGGCCAGTGGTATAGATTTAGAATACAGGACATAAAGAATAAATGCCAGAGATACCCCAGAATAGAAGGCAAACCCAAACTGCATGGAATTATCCCAAAAGGGTATGTACAATTAATAACAAGGCCTACAATAAAACCCAAGTGCATTGCTAATCAAACATGAAAATAATTATTTTATAGAACTAATGTTGTATCTGGTATTATAAACAGATCCTAATTTAGTGAATTCCAATTATTTAGTAAATATGCAATCAGGAATAAGCTCATGGAATGTAATAGCACTTTATATCCCATATTAATAATTGTTTTAAATATTGATATTCAATAAAATTTAGATGGTCATTCAACATTAAATTAAATGGCTCAATTCGGCCAACCTAGAAAATATCTGTGCTTTCCTAATACAGATTATTTTCTCTATTATTTTGCATTAGTGATTTGGTAAATTCATTTTTATCTTTCATGAGAGCCTAATAACTATTAGATGTATTAATACAGAAATAAATAGGCATTATATAACCCATACAAAAAAAAATAAAACCTTATTTTTCCAGGGGTTTTAATTGAGGTTTATTTCTGTAGCTCACCAATAATATTTTGAACAACTGGTGTTTTATAGGATTTTATAGTTATGGCCCTATTATACCTTACACCATTTGATTTGTTTTTTAAATTTGTTGAGCAAACATTTCTTCACATTTTCTTGTCCAGGCTTCACCTATCGGCTCACTTGACATTATCAGGACAGACTGAGCCTAAAAAGCTTCTTATTCTGATTAGTTGCTTTTAATGAGACTCAAAAAAGTAATATATCTGAAAACTAAATAAGTGTTTGAGATTAAGACTACTTACAACTCAATCTTAACAAGATGACCAGTCTGAATTAAGTCCTGGTATACAACTGTAGGAAAGACGTTTCTGATCTTTTCTAATATCAGAACTTAAGATTTCCTACTTCCTAAAGTTAAATGAAACTTCACCAGTGTTAACAACACTTTTCTCCAAAATATAAGATTCGGGGATCCCTGGGTGGCTCAGGGGTTTAGCTCTGCCTTAGGCCCAGGCCGTGATCCTGGAGTCACAGGATCAAGTCCCACATCAGGGTCCCTGCATGGAGCCTGCTTCTCCCTCTACCTGTGTCTCTGCCTCTCTCTCTCTCTCTCTCTCTCTCTCTGTCTCATGAATAAATAAATAAAATCTTTTTAAAAATTAAAAAAAAAACATAAGATTCTAAGAGTTTTCCTGAAGCTTATGAAAATGAAATGACAAGGACATAGCTTTCACTTCTGGTGTCTAGAGGAAATGGCATTTTCTGAACATTAAAAAAACAACAGCAACTTTATTGTGTTAATATCTATCACCCATGGTTGTTCATCTTTGGAGTGTTTGAACAAAATTTGAAAATACCGATGGAAATGAAGAGAAGATTCATGGCTCACTAATTTATAGCCCATGCCCTGAGCAGAATTACTTTTTGGAAATCTAGTCAAAGAATAGTTCTGTGATCTGAGAGGTCATGCCACAAATTATATCATTGGTATATTTGAGAAACTATGGTGACTACTCCAATAATTTCCAAGGTGTTTTGTGTGTTTTCTTGGTTAGAGTTTCCTGATGTTCTTTATCGTATTTGCATCCTATGAATAAAAAGTGTTAGAGCCCTAACTGCATATTAAATCTCTGCAGGGCACTGAGGGATCAAGGTTTGCAGAACCTTGATGTTATCAAGTTTGCTAGCAGCAGGAACTGCCGCAGATTGTGCCATCTCAGCCATGCTCTGTGAGAGTTTCACACTGCTACTTCTGAAAGGCAAATACGATCATATCACTCCCTATTTAAAATCTTCCAATTCTCCCTACAGCTTTCAGGATAAACTCTTAACATGACCTACCTACAAGACATTTCACAATTTGGCTTTTGCTCACCCCTTCTCTCATCTTCCTTTTTCACTCCATTCTAGCCTACAGATATGCTTAAATATTTTCAGGTCCCTGAGCAACACCATGTTATCCTCTCTGATTTGGGCCTTTGCATTTGCTGTTTGTTTGCCTGTTTTATGCCACCTCTAACCTTGTCTCGGTATGTTCTGTTTTTACCTTACAGCACTCATCATCCAATACTAAAGTACATGTTCATAAGTCTCTACCCCCATCTGGAAAGACAAGGGTAATATCTTTCTTCTACAGTCATGCTAGCACTAGGTCTGAAACAGTGCCAAACATTTTAGAACATTTTCACAAACACTCATTCACCTGTTGACTGAATGAATCAATACATGAATGAATTAATAAAGTAATTGTCTCCTGAGTATAGGTCCCAGACCTTAACCTTTCCAAAATGCTATTGATCACATTTTGACCTACCCATGCCCAAACTCATGCTGGCTCTATCTTAAACCAGCTTTAGCGTTTCATTCTTAGGGTAAGTCATCCATCCATCCACCTGGATCACATCAAAGCATAGAGGTGGGTTACAAAGTCTTCCCCAATCCATCACAGCAAAGCAGCTTTCTTTAGGTTACTCTATAAAAGCAAGCAAGCAAGCAAACAAACAAACAAAAAATAATTCTATAACTTAAAAGCTGATTTTGAGATAGGCTCAACTTTTGACCTTCTGAAAATCTGAGGGTATGTTGTAGTACATGATCTGCTCTTAGTCCAAGTGATCTTACATGATCACTTAAGAAATCATTGCCTATTTTGAAGGGAGAAAAGTTATTTTCTTTCCTCAGATTAATTCTTTGGAAACAACCTTCAAGATGAGGAGTTGTATGCAGAAAGTTTATTGGGCCTTGTTCTAGAGAGGAACACCTGAAAGAGAGTTTCTGTTTCTACAGTATTGGGTAGAAGGAGAGGTTGAAATGTGGTATGGTTTCCACAGGTATCTCAGTTGATCTCCACAGAAAGTTCTGGAGCTGGGATGATCCTTCCTAATGCTCTCAAGTTGAGGAAGTGTCCAGGTCTTTGTACTCCCTCGCCAATCATGTTTTTTGTTTTTTGTTTTTTACTTCACTTGAGTAAGATGCTAACTTTTGGAAAGGCAGCACTCTTCTGCTAAGGACAATTTTAAAACAGAAATTAACAGGATGCCATCAGCAGCTAACACCCTCAAGCATCGTGCTGGAAAATTTCCCAGATGGAGCAAAAATACATGAAGCAAATGTCCTGAGAGTCATGGGTAAACTGTAGTGGATACTGAAGTGGCTGCCCACTTCCTTCCTTTAGGGCAGAGACACTCATTCCAGGTACTGTAAGCCATGGCAATTCAGGCATAAATATTTTACCTTGTACAGGTCATTCATCCTTCTAGTACTATATTAGCAGCATCTCACAGGGTCCTTGCCAAGGTGGTATATCCTGTTTCATGAAGGACTGCTCTGTAGCAATAGAAATAGAATATTGTAGCAATAGAAAACTAACAAGTCTCCAAAACCTAAATATCTTAAACAATACAAATTTATTATCTTACACTTATGGATAGAGAGCAGAAGTCTAAAATGGGTCTCAGTAGGTTAAAATTGGCCAGACCTGTGTTACTTTCTGGAATTTCTAGGATAGAACTTATGTTCTTGCTTGTAGTGCTCAATAATTCATCAGTTGTATATAACACTGAGTGCTCATCACATCATGTGCCTTCCTTAATGCTCATCAGCCAGTTACCCTGTCCCTCCACCCACCTCCCCTCCAGTAACCCTCAATTTGTTTTCTATAGTTAGGAGTCTCTCATGGTTTTTTCTCTGCTCTAATGACTTCCCATTCATGTATGTCTCTAGCTTCATTATTCACCAATACCTAGCCCAAAGATTCATTTTCTAGTAATGTTTCTGAGTTTCTGTTTGATATAGCATTAAAATTTTATGCTACATTTTATTCAAGAATTGTCTGTGTGCAATTTCATTGACTATTAAGTATGATGAATAGGGATATGACCTCTGGGCACTATTCAATAACTGATGATAAACTGTGGATAGGATAGACAATAATAATACAACTCTTTGCCAGGCACAATAATCTGTTGAATGTCTACCCTATGTCAGGTGCCATTCTAGGTGTTTGGATAGTATCAATGAATCCAGCAGATACAGAATCCTGGCTGGGATTCATTTTACTGTGAAATCAATGGCTAAATGAACATTTACTATAATACACAAAGCAAATAATATAATCCATTAAAAGTTGATAAGTGTAAAGGAAAAAAAATCAAAGATAAAAGTGAATGGAGATGGGTAAGATAGATTGTAATTTTAGTTTTTGTTTGTTTTTTGGTTGGGAGTTTTTTATTGTAATTTTAAATAGATGATAATGGTACAAATCAATTAAAAAATACCAGCTAAGCAAAAAATTTAAGGAGATATTTGAATTAGTCATAGATATTCTTATCATGGGGAAGAAAATCTCTTGGCAGAAAAAAAAAAAAAAAGGTGTGTAAGTCCTATGGCAAGAATGTGCCTGTTACATTAAAGGAAGAGCAAGAAAGCTGATATGGAATAAGGAGAGTAAAAAAAAAAGATGATAACAAAAAAATAATGGGGACTATATCATGTTGGGTCTTACAGGCCATTGTAAGATCTTGCCTTTGGCGTTGAGTGCAATTGGGTGCCACTGCAGGTTTTTGAGCAGGTCATAACACAATCAGGTTGCTAAAATGATAAAATCCTTCTTTGTACAGAACGCTGAGGGAGGACAAGAGTGAAAACAATGAGACCTCTTAAGAGACTAAATTAGCCATTCAAGTTCATGGTTAATAGGAACAGTGTGATAGATGTGATCAAGTTCTAGGGTTACAGAATTTCCTGAAGGATTGGATATGCGGTGTGAGATCTGAGTGGCTGAAGGATGAAGTTTCTACCAACTGAAATGGAGAAAGCTCCATGCAGATGGAGCAGGATTTGAGGGCAAAATCACATGTAGCAAATTGAATTTCAATTTTGAGATTTCTAATAAACATCCAGCTTTAGAGTAGGTACCTAGATAAAAGTGGCCTGTGCTATAGATATAAATCTAAAAGTCATCAATATATAAATAGTGTTTAGTGCCAAGACTGAATACAATCACCAAGGCAGTGAACACAAATTTAGAAGAGGACCAGGAACTTAAACCTAAAAAATTACCAATGCTGAGAAAAGGGCCAGAAATGAGAAGCTCAGTAAAGAAAACAGAGTAGCCACCAGTTAGACATTTTAAAACTATAGTATACTGTAAGCCAAATAAAAAGTGAATCCCAAGGAATGTGATTAGCTTTGATAATGCTGATAAATTAAAGGATTGACTCCTGGGTTCAACACCAAAAGTTTCTATAATAGTCAACATACGTTGTCTTGAACCCTCAAAACAATACAACTAATTTAAGTAGTACTGTATTTATTTTCAGATATAAATTTTAATCTTAAATTAGTTAAATTGCCTGGGTGAATATCAGCTTATAGAGCTAGATTCTGTAGACTACAATGCATGCTCATTTCACTCAAATATGGGTAATTTTTTTAGTAGTATCATTGAAAGCAAAATCATCTTTTTGTATGGCACCATTGAGAGTTCAAGGAAGAAACAGCTGTCTGAGCATGTCAGCTGGCTGTTCTATGACCTTTAATGGTACCATTTTCATGATTTTAGTTTCTAGATTTACATATTCAGAAATCATTTTTTCTAGTATTTGGTAGTTGATTATTTAGAGATGTCAATATGTTGAACAAACACATGGATGAATATCAGAAGATGCATACTTACTTTATAATGGAGGATATAAAATTTTTCTCTTTATGGCAAACTCTCTTCTCTGTGACAAAATACCTGAGAGATTAAATTACATATTTGAATGTAATTAGTCGAGTTTTGATTGATAACAAAAGTAACGGGATGACTTTGGAGATATTCTTATCTTAAGTCCTAAGGAAGTCCAGGAACTATTATTTCCTTTTCTTAATACAGACATTTTTTTTTTTTTTTTTTTTTTGTGAAAGGTATCAGGTAGACAAAGAGTAGAATCACATGGCAGTCAAGAACATTAGCTCTAGAACCAGACAATACTGGTTGAAATCTGAAACCATCTACTTGTAGAAATTTGAGATTTATTTTCCTTCAATGGTTCTTTGCCTTTGTTATATAAAATAAATACAGTTATTGTACCTTGCACACAGTATTACAACAAAGATAAAAGTAAATACTGTACACAATACATTTGCAAGTGTGATTATTTGAATTGGCTTGATAGAATACAGGAGATTTCTTTCTCTGAGACATTGCTAGATATTCACTGACCAATTTCTTTTAATCTCAATTTTTTCTCATACTTTCTGATACAATGTCCCTCCTTTATTGGGACACTGTGTTTTATATATGTAAATATGTTAAAATGTTTCTTTTTTAATTTTTAAATCTAAGGAAACAATTTGCCTATCACCACTTTGTTTTGAATTTGTAAATTAAGTTAGGGAAATCTTTTAGTTTCTTTTTCTAGGACTATGTGCCTACAAGGGAGATGAAACAAGAGTCCCGACTAGAAGTACACATAAAAAAAAAAAAAAAAAAAAAAAAAGAAGAAGAAAAAGAAGATTTGATTGAGGTTAAGTACTAGGGTTTTGTCTTTGTGTCAAGTGAACAAATTAAGTGTAGAAAGTAAACTGCTCACCACACTAGAAAATATTTTCAAATATTCTGTAAAGGAAGAGATAGTTATGAAATAACCAAGGAGAATGACAGTAGAGATTCTTTAGATGATGCAATGAAGATTTCTATGAAGCTTTTCTGCATGTTTTACAATGTCAAGCTTTTTTTTACTATAAAAATGGGAGTAAATTATATGTATCTCTTAGTGCCTGCAGCAGCAATTCAATAAACTTGAACTGAAATAAATACATTTTTTCCCCTAAAACAAGAATTTGTACTAACTTTAGTCAGTGGCTTGAAGATCCAGATTATTCCCTCTGTCTCCTCCATCATTTTAATATGATCCATGCCATCCTCATGCTGGACTACAAGGTGATGGCTCATACTCACATTGAAAACAAAGAATGCTTGATGGGGGCAGAGATGGGAAGGAGGGGTGGGTGGTAATGCCTCTTGTGTCTCCTCTGAATTAGAAGAACAGATCCTTTCCCATGATCCATTTCTCATTTTTACCCATGCTTAGGCTTCATTGACTAAAATTAGGATATCCTGTCCATTCCTAGCTACAAACAGGGCTGGGCAAATAGGCAACAAAAAAGAATTTGAGTGTAAATAGTATTCTTCCAAGCTAATTACTGAAAACACAGGCAGTGGACTAAGGCGGTGAGACAAAGAAAAGAAAGAGATCCATGAGGAGAACTTATCAAGCAAGTTATCACTGTGGGCAACTGAAGCTCTATCCTGCCAGTGATCTGTGGAAGACAGTGTAGAACACATATCAAAGTTACCCTAACTACCACAAGGAAACCAGGGTCTATACCTACCACTGATTGAAAACTGCTTATAGGAAGCACTTCTCTGTTTTGTGGTCCTCCCAAACTCCCAGGGACAGGTAAAAGCCCACAGGCAGAGAGCCAAGATATTTACAGGAAGAAGACTATGTAGGCATTGCTGCTATAAACATGGGGATGCAGGTGCCCCTTCGGGTCACAATATTTGTATCCTTTGGGTAAATACGCAGAAGCGCAATTGCTGTGTTATAGAATAGTTCTATTTTTAACTTTCTCAGGAACTTCTATACTGTTTTCCGGAGTGGCTGCACCAGTTCACATTCCCGTCAACAGTACAAGAGGGTTCCCTTTCTCCACATCCTCTCCAACATTTATTATTTCCTGACTTGTTAATTTTAGCCATTCTGACTGGTGTAGGGCAGTATCTCATTATGGTTTTGGTTTGTATTTCCCTGGTGCCGAGTAATGTTGAACATTTTTTCATGTGTCTATTGGCCATTTGTATGTCTTCTTTGAAGAAATATCTGTTCATGTCTTCTGCCCATTTCTTGACTTAATTATTTGTTTTTGGAGTGTTGAGTTTTGAGAATTTTTTTATAGATCTTGGAAAAAAGCCCTTTATAGCAGCAATGTCCACAATAGCCAAACTATGGAAAGAACCTAGATGTCCATCGACAGATGAATGGATAAAAACAATGTGAGATATATGTGTACATAATGGAATATTACTCAGCCATCAAAAAGGATGAAATTTTACCATTTGCAACTATGTGCATGGAACTGGACTTATGCTAAGCAAAGTAAGTCATTCAGAGAAAGACAGTTATATGGTTTCACTCATGGAATTTAAGAAATAAAGGGATCATAGAGGAAGGGGAGGAAAATGAAACAAGACAAAATCAGAGAGGGAGACAAACTGTAAGAGACTCAACTTAGGAAACACACTGAGTGTTGTTGGAGGCGAGGGGATTGGGAGGGTGAGGTAACTGGGTGATGCACACTAAAAAGGACACATGACATGAGTACTTGGTGTTATATGCAACCCATGAGTAAGTGAACTCTACATCTGAAACTAATGGTACACAATATGTTAATTAATTAAATTTAAATTAAAAAATAAGCCTATGTAGATAGTGTAGAGTGCCGGGGGTATGAGATTGATGTCTGTTAAGCTTAAAAAGAAAGGGTTAGAGGTTAACACTGAATAGGAAGCTGATAAATCTAGCCACATTAGAGCATGTTATCAGTAAATTGTGGGTGCAGTCTGTTGGGAGATGGTTACAGAATTGGACTTCAAAGTGTACATGGGGTGAAACCAGAGACTATGGAGGGACCCCTGCTACACTTGAGTTGCATGAATTCAAGATGTTTTGAAACATGTAAAAGCTTTGTCTCCATTTTAATATGCAGTATATTTAGTACCAATTTTGGGGGGACATTCAGACATGTCATAAGCATTTATCTATCTGAGATGATTTAGGCCTCACAGCTGGTTCTACAAATAAAGTATTTTATTAAATAACATAACAAGTATGTTTATAGCCCAATGATTGTGTAGCCTGCCAAATTTCTACTCAAGTAGCATTGTAATTTAACAAATCCATTTTTGGAAATGTTTGGGGGAAATTTGTCTCTCTTGAACGTTGAAAGCAAATTTTTAGGTTCATCGATTTTTAACATGTGATGTTGAATTTGCTTTTGTAAGAAGCCAGTCACTGAAATGGCTGGGATTTTGTAGAGATGATACTTAAATCTCCTTTACCTATCATTTTATTTTGTTTGATTTATATTGTGTGTGATTAAACTTGGAGGTGGGGGAGGGGGTCAGCCCGGGTGGCTCAGTGGTTTAGCGCCACCTTCAGCCCAGGGCCTGATCTTGGAGACCCGGGATCAAGTACCACCTTGGGTTCCTTGCATGGAGCCTGCTTCTCCCTCTGCCTGTTTCTCCCTCTGCCTCTCTCTCTCTCTCTCTCTCTCTGTTTCTCATGAATAAATAAAGAAAATCTTTTTAAAAAGCCTGTGAGGGGTGTATTTCATTGTGCCTCAGTACACTTCACTGATACAATCAGCAGTTAGTGCTTTTAATAAATAATTTTAAAAATCACTGATACTTCCATTTTGCCAACGGAAGCACAGATAAACCAGATTGTTCTCATATACCATGTATGTGTAGAGAAGCTGAAGAACAAATGGAAGTACATAACAACCTGATCTTTGTCACATACTGGAAATGCCAAAGACATATTTCTAGCTTTGATCTTTAAAAAGTATACTTCATTAAGCAAAGGGAAAATGTAAAGTTAAACCCATTGAATCCATAATCCTATATATTAGACTATTCAATGTTGTGGATTTTATATATTAAATATTGTCAAAGGAGAAATTGCACAGAACAAAGCTAAACAGACAAGATTTTATTCACATCTGCTTCAAAAGGAGAGAGAAACCAGAACTTGCTGTGAGCTCAACTCCAAAAAAAAGGGTTGAAGGGTTTCTAAGAGCTGGAGTTGAGGTAAGGGTAGGTCATCTCTGTTTGCTAATTAGCCAAAGGAAAAGTAAACTTTCCACAATCTTCTTGAAAGGGGGTAACTTAATAACTTGAGGCAAAGGGTGCATCAAAGTTAGGCTCCTACCCTTCCACAGAGACTAGGAGGTAAGGACACTCTTTTCATTGACAATTACATTTCAAAGTGATGGCTCCCAGATCACTGTCCTGGGTTCTAAAACCAGGCGCTTTTAAAAAGACTTACATCAGCACAAGGGCAGAGAAAGAATTTGCAATTGCATTTTCTAAAGTAAATGCTCTGTGGAAGAGATCAGGGACTGGAGGCAGGAAGAAGTCTGTCCAAAGTTTGATCAAGCTGAGAGAAATACTAAGGCAATCTTGATCAGTTTTTAACTCTATAATAAAATTAGAGAATATTAATAATCTATTCATCAGATTGTTTCATTTTGTACTTAAAAATATACAAGAAAAAATTTATTTAAATATACAAGAGATGGAATTTTATTCTCAACAAATTAGGTTGTTTTAAGTCAGTTAAAGTGATATCTGCTTTACTTCTGAAACTGAGGATTTTTTTTAAAAGATAAATACATAATATCAAAAGATTTTAGTAAACCAAAGTAGATAATTTTTATATTCCTATTAGAGGTCATTGTGTCCAGAATGATTTAACAAAACACCAATCACTTGACTTCACCAATTGAAATATAAGTCAATTAGGTGTCATTTAAATGTATAGAATGGAATAAGAAGAGAAAATAAAACCAATAATATTTGCCTACAGCCAGCCATCTTCATCTTGGTGCTTTCTTCTCCTTTAGACTTTGGGAATCCATTCATTCTTGTTTTCCATCCAGGCAATCTGCCTATTCTTTCTCTGTCCTCTTCTGTTTTCTGAACTTTAGATCACATATTCTGCCCTTAGTACATTTCTCATCTCATTCTAAACGCAATTTCCTGGAGCATGAATCTACTTCAATAATTGTAATTATCTCCTATACACTACTTGACTACAAGACGCATATAAACACTACCAATATTTATGGATTTATCTTTTTACATTTTGTCCACTTATCAGACCTCTCCACTAGTGTATCAACTATGTAATTTAATTGCAGCATACATAAATATGACCTCTCTGTCTTTTGTCCAGCTTTTCATTTTCCCGCAGTCTTTAATTATGACCCATATAAAAAGTTATCATTGATAGAAATCTTAGAGTCATTTTCAAATTCCTTACTCTTCAAATCTAATTGATCTCTAAATTTAAATATCTAGATAGATGGATAGATAGATATCTTCATCTTGGTAAACCTTATATTTCTTTATTATTTCTCCTCGGGACTGTTAAAGTAATTGTCTTCTGCATTATAGGTAAAAATATCATTCCAACTCAATTAATCATGACACTTTCTTGGATAAAGACCTTTAGTGGGGATCCCTGGGTGGCACAGCGGTTTGGCGCCTGCCTTTGGCCCAGGGCGCGATCCTAGAGACCCGGGATCGAATCCCACGTCGGGCTCCCAGCATGGAGCCTGCTTCTCCCTCTGCCTGTGTCTCTGCCTCTCTCTCTCTCTCTCTCTCTGTGACTATCATAAATAAAAAAATTAAAAAAAAAAAACGACCTTTAGTGACTTCGTGTTGACAATAATTCAGGTTACTTAGCCTATTATTAAGTATCTTTTACAATCTGTCCCCAAGATTTTCCTCTTCTATCTCCCTCTACTCCACTTACCGCATTTTACTGATTCCCAAGTTCAGCCACATAAAACACTCATCTATTACTCTCCTACCAAACACACACTAAACCACACATATTCTATGAAACTCTTAAGTCACACCATAAAAAATATCTACCCTTCAAGTCTTCTTTTACTCTACATGCAGAAAGGACTGTTCTATTTCTTCTTTGGCTGTAGCTCTAAAATGGCATTGATCATATTTAATATAATGAGTTATTCTATGACTATTTTTTCTTTGTGGACAGAGATGATATTATATTTGTTTTGGACCCATCTCCCTAACCTCCTCAAAGAGTCAAAGTGTACAGCACCATGCTACCTGGTGCCTGCTAATTATTTAATTGACTTAATAAGAGTGTATTGTATCCGTGGCCCTCAAAGAGCTTCAAATCCTAGTAGGATAACATTTTTCTTCTTAATTGATTTTTTTATATAAGATCCCAACATTTTTCTTTTTAGATGTACCTACTTTACACATGAATTATAGTATCCTCTGAATTTTATTGTTCTGGTGGTAGTGGTTCCTACACAGAGGATGTTTTTGTGTCCATTCCTTCCTGTAAAATCTTTCATTTGCTTTGTTCAAATTTTATTACTTTAGCCTCTCAAAGACAGTTTTAATATTTGGAACTATCCATTTTTATTTTTGATTTAAACTTCATTTAAGGAATACTTCACTGTTCTGCCCTATGTTACTCATTTTGTCTAGTTTCTCTATATTTGATGGTTAAATAAAAGACAGTTTTACATTTAAGTTATGTAGAAAATGTCTGAAACAGTTAGATAACAAAATACCAAAGGACTGTTCCAAGTAAACTCTGTATTAGAAATCTTGCTTTTATGGCTTCCTTTTAAAATTGTTTATTTTTAAAATTTCTGTTATTTCTAAACTTATAAAAAGTTGAAGCAATTATTTGTATTTATTATAAAACACTTTACTGAATGCCTAGTATAGTCATATTGTATTTTAAAGTCAGGATTTTTGTTATCACAAAAAACCCTCTAACAAATTATAAGGATTATTTTTACTTTTAACTCTATTCGTTTATTTGCATTGGTATATTTAGCAGTTAAGCGTTCTCTGGCTGCAGGCAGTTCTCTTGTACATAATGGAAATTTATTGAAATGCTAATAATTAGCTCAAAGAATCAACTAGATGACTAAAAAACTGTGGCAAAAACCTAAGAGAAACTAAGGAATGTCCAAGTGTCTGCACATCATAGTCACTGGAACTTCTGCATCAGAAATCACTACTGAGGGGCACCTGGGTGGCTTAGTCAGTTAAGCAGCTGCCTTCATCTCAGGTCATGATACCTGGGTCCTGGGGATGGAGCCTGAGCCAGCTTATCCCTCTTGCTATGCACCACCCCTACCGCCCCTCTCCCATATCCCACTCATGCTCTCTCATGCTCTCTCTCTCAAATAAATTAATAAAATCTTAAAAAAAAAAAACCACTACTGACATGAATGAATTCTAAACATTCTCTTATCATTGCTTCATTACACTCATTTTTCTTGATCTAGAAAAGTTGGTAGGATTGGTTTATCATCGATCATGAACCCACTCCTTGGTTAAAGAAGAACAGGATTAATATCTCTTGAACCTACTCAAATATTTTTACTATCACTGATTACTGTCCTTACCCTGATCCAAGCCTTCATTATTCCTCTCTGAGTTTGCTGCAACAGCCTAAGTAATCTCCTCTCTGATGTTAGAGAAAGCTTTCTGAGTTAAAAAATGCAATTTAAAATCACTCCTTCATTAGACACATAGATCAATGGTACAAAATAGAGAGCCTAGAAATAAACCCATGCTTATATGGTCAATTAATCTATGACAAAGAAGGCTAAAATATGCAATGGGGGAAAAGACAGTATCTTCAAAAAATGGTGTTGGGAAAACTGAATAGCAACATGCAAAATAATGAAACTGGACCGCTTTTTTAATGCCATACAAAAATAACCTCAAAATGGATTGAAGATCTAAATAGAAGACTTACAATCATAAAACTCAAAAAAAAAAAAAGCAGTAAACTCATGAAAATTAGCCTTAATGACATTTTTTGGATCTATCTCCCAAGGCAAGAGAAACAAAAGGAAACATAAATAATTGGGACTATATCAAACTAAAAAGCTTTTACACAACAAAGGAAGCCATCAACAAAATGAAAAGGCATCCTATGAAATGGAAGAAGATATTTGCAAATGATATATCCTGTAAGGGGTTAATATCCAAAATATATAAATAAGTCCTATAACTCAACAACAACAACAAAACAATAATCAAGTTAAAACATGGGCAGAGGATCTGAATAGTTTTTTTCTAAAGAAGAGATGTGAATGGCTAACAGAACATGAAAAAATGTTCAGCATCAGCAATCATCAAAAAAATTCAAATCAATACTGTGAAATATCACCTCACACCAATCAGAATGGCTAGTATCAAAAAGACAAGAAATAACAAGTGTTGAGGGGTGTGGGTAGAAATGGGACCCCTCATGTACTGTTGATGAGTGTAAATTGGTATAGCGACTGTGGAAAACACCATGGAGATTCCTTAAAAAACTAAAAGGAGGGGGATTCCCTGGGTGGCTCAGCAGTTTAGCGCCTGCCGTTGGCCCAGGGCGCGATCCTGGAGTCCCGGGATGGAGTCCCGCGTCGGGCTCCCGGCATGGAGCCTGCTTCTTTCTCTGCCTGAGTCTCTGCCTCTCTCTCTCTCTTTGTCTATCATGAATAAATAAATAAAACCTAAAAAAAACAAACAAACAAAAAAAAAACACTAAAGGGAGAAGTACCATATGATCCAGTAATTCCACTTTGAGTATTTATCCAAAGAAACAAAAACACTAATTTGAAAAGATATATGGACTCCTATGTTTATTGCAGCATTATCATAATAGTCAAGATATGGAAGAAACCTAAATGTCCATTGATAGATAGTTCAATAGATAAAGAGGATATGGCACAGACACGCACACACATACACACACACAGAAGAATATTACTCAGCCATAAAAAATAATAAAGTCTTGCCATTTAAAACAACATGGATAGACCCAGAGGGTATTATACTAAGTATTATACTAAGACAGAGAAGGACAAATACTATATAATTTCAATTCTTAAAAAAAAAAAAAAAAAACTGACTAACAAGAACTAAGAAGAGAAACAGACTCAAATATACAGAGCAAACTGGTGATTGATGGAGTGGGGGGATGATGGAGAGATAGACAAAATAGATTAAAGGCATTAAGAGTCACAAACTTGGGATCCCTGGGTGGCGCAGTGGTTTGGCGCCTGCCTTTGGCCCAGGGCGCATCCTGGAGACCCGGGATCGAATCCCATGTCGGGCTCCCGGTGCATGGAGCCTGCTTCTCCCTCTGCCTATGTCTCTGCCCCCCCCCTCTCTGTGTGTGTGTGTGTGTGTGTGACTATCATAAATAACAAAAAAAAAGAGTTACAAACTTCTGGTTATAAGAAACAAGTTAGAGGCTTGAAAATACAGCATAGAAATCTAGTCAATAATATTGTATTAATTTTGTAGGGTGACAGATGGTACTTACACTTTTTGTGATGAGCTTTTTTCAGTGTATATGATCACTGAATTACTATGTGTACACCTGAACTAATAAAATACTGTATGTCAACTATACTTTAATGAAAAGAGAAGAAAAGAAAAAAGAAAAAAGAAAAGAAAAGAAAGGAAAAGAAAAAAGAAAAGAAGGGAAGGGAAGGGAAGGGAAGGGAAGGGAAGGGAAGGGAAGGGAAGGGAAGGGGAACCACCATTTCACTAAAATTCTTCAATGGCTTCCAATATCTTTTGGCTACTGTGCAAATTTCCTTAGTATTCTGTAATGGGCCTTTCATGACATAAACTCTGTTTAAATCCTCACTCTCTACTCTCATCCTCATAGATTTAGATTCTACTGAAAATTAAGGGTTTCTCTTCCTACATCTTCACATGTGCTTTCTCTTTTGCATGGATCAGCCTTTAATGACTCTAACTCTTCCTGATGCTTTAGGAATCAGCATCACTTCTTCGAAAGTGTCTTTCTAATATGGGTACTGAACTTGATACCCCATTTTATTTGTTCCCATAAAACCTTGTAATTACCCATGTCCACTTTTCTCACAGCATTCATTATTCATTTTAATTATCTTCTTGCAAATTAGAGAGTAGATATCTTAGACTATGGATCATGTATTTTTTATTTTTGCATTTCTAATACACATTTTTGCATTTCTAATGCATAGTAGGGCCTCAGTAAATCTTTGTTAAGTAGTAACTTTTTTGAAGCCAAAGTGTTTTGTAGGACTTGGCCCTTTTATCTTTCCAAATTTCATTACAATATATTCAAGAATCTTGATTACATAGGTCCCTATAACCAGCTTAAAATACTGCTAATATTTTGTTATCTACAGTTTGGATGGGTACAAATGATTGACAGGTTTTGTTATCACTCTCAATAAGAGTGGTTCATATCCACTCCCAAAAATATTTCCTCAAAAGAAAAGCATGTAAGTGATGTTAAAGTAAAAAAAGAGGAGGTGGGGGAGGGTGCAATTTTAGATTTCTCATATAAGTAGCATCATGCAGTATTTAGAGCTAACAGTTATGTTTATGACATGGATTGTAGTGATGGTTTCAGAAATGATGCTGCTCTCCAGATTCATCAGGTAGTACATTAAATATGTACAGCTTCTTGTTTGTTGGTAATATCTCAATGAAGTGTCTGCTTTTTGTTTTTTTTTTTTTTTTTAAGGAATAAAGAGATGTTAGAAGATAAAAATAACAAATGTCCTAGTGGTCTGACCCTTCATCCAATTTACTATAACCAAGTTTTATTCTGGTTTATTTGATTTCCTCTTTTGATATATGAGAACAAAGGAGAAAATTACAGAAGGTCAGTTTGTAAAGGTTTCTGAATCCCTGGAACCCTCCAATTTCTAATCACGTGGCTCTACATAGACTTAATAAACTGTAAACACTTTTTTCCTTGATTTATACAGTTATTTTAGTGTTTTATAATACATAATCTATAGTGTTAAAAATAAGCACATAGATAAAATTTAGGGAGAAAGTAATTCACTACCTTCTCAAAAAATAATTTAAATAAGTTCACGTCTAAAATAATTTGATAATTAATCCAAACCCCTTATTTAACAACAGAGGACACTAAAAACAGCATGGGATCTATAATATGAACTATAGTATTCTTCAAGTAAAAGATGGACCCACAGAGCTGCTACACTAGCAAGCCCAAATGGTGTAGTCTTAATGCTCAAGGCTATATACTGAACCCTGCCTGCAACCCAGGTCTCTGGGCCTCCGTTCAATCTCTACTGCATGTTTACTGCATGTAAAAGTTCTCAAACTTTCTCAGTCTAAACTGTGTTCCTTTCAAAACCAACATCTCATAAACATATTCCATATCCAAGATAACTCTTTTTGTTTTGAGAATCAATAATGTGCAAAAGATGTAGAACTTGCTTTATGAACCCACTTTCTAGACTTCATCTTTAAAAAATAGTGACTTTTTCTTTATTTCTAAATATAAAATTATATTGTCATATTGAATATGCTTATTTGAACTTTATACATCCTTCCAGGAATGCTGAAATATTTCTCTTCATCATACTGACAGCCTTAAAAATTCTCTGCAATATATAATGGTACTGCTTGTTTAAAATCTTTTGATGCTTTAAACTGTAGAATGCCATTTGAAGTATGTGCCAGTTTGTAGTTAGCATTTTATTTCATATTTCATAAAACATAAAGTTAATATCTTTGGACATTAAATGATAGGTAGACTTTATTATTTTGCAAAACTGGTAGCTTCAATGTGTGCATTTTATGTGGTCAACAATGATTTCTGAAGGTGATCTGGGGCATGTGTCTAATGCAGAACTGATCTTGTTATAGGTGTGAGATTATCTTACTTTAAAACCCAAATCCTGCCATTAAATCACCGACATAGCTTTCATTTCAAATGTAGCCTCTAAATGCATAACACAACAGAAGGACAATTAAAGATAGTCATAGTCTATTATCATTGCCATTGGTTTTGCTAATGAGTTCTGTGACTTGTTTCAGAATCAAAATGCTACTCCTGAGAAAGCTTATCAACCTAAGTAAGTGAGTCTTTATCACTTTGCCCTTAAATAGATAGTGTTCTGCGCCTTTGAGTTTGGGGAGCAGTGCTAAAAGAAACTCTTTATAAAAGAGCTATTAGTCTTGTGCAGTCTAGGATTTGACAGCTCATGAGGTTACACAGACCATTACATTACCAACATCATTTCCAATTCCTTAGGCATCTCCTCCAGCACCTCTGGAGAAATACTTCAGCTCACTTGTTTCTTTCTTTCTTTCTTTCTTTCTTTCTTTCTTTCTTTCTTTCTTTCTTTCTTTCTTTCCTTTCTTTTTTCTTTCTTCTTTCTCTCTTTCTCTTTTTCTTCTCTCTCTCTCTCTCTTACTAATCTAAACATCATTGAATAAAAACATACAATCTTTGGAATTTTTCCACCTAAATGTCTATTTTTATACCTTGTATAATAACATTAGTATTTTAGTTGAAAAAGGAACAATATAAATAATAAAAATAAATTATTTAGTTTGCTTTTACAAAGAAATCAATTTGTTTATTTATTGAAATAAAATTGAGTGCTTATAATCTTTTATGTAGCACTGTTATTATTTGTAATTTTAAAAAATCACTTATGTAATAAGCTTCTGAGCTTCCAAAGAGGAATAAATTAGGCACTGAAGTAAAATTTGAATATGGGCATTTTTTAAAAGGACAAATAGCCTAAGTGTATTTTTATGATAAAAATGACAATGTCTGACATTACATTTAGTATGATCTTATTTTTATTTTTTATTTTTATTTTTTTAAAGACTTTTTATTTATTTATTCATGAGAGACATACAGAGAGAGAGAGAGAGACAGAGAGGCAGAGACACAAGCAGAGGTAGAAGCAGGCTCCATGCAAGGAGCCCCATGTGGGACTCAATTCCGGGTCTCCAGGATCACACCCTGGGCTGCAGGCGGCACTAAACCTCTGCGCCACCAGGGCTGCCCTGATCTTATTTTTAATACTCTCTTATGTATTTCTAATATAAATGTCATCTACAGAGAGCCCCGTAAGTTTAACATTTTAAAACAGCAGCAATATATTTCCTATTTTATATTTGAATTTTGTTTGGGGATATCATTGTATCAGAACATGTAGAATCTGGGTAAAAAATGATATTCTAACTGCTGTCTGTTGTAATTATTTAAGAGTATGTTTTTTTCATTGAGCAGAAGTTTTCACTAAAATTTTGTGCAATTTTTAAAGAAAAACTGGATATGTATTATTCACTGTGGTGTGGCCTTTCCTACAGGACAATGTTGTCTGTTATGATATAAAGTTTATAGATATGTTATAGATGTAACAGTGTTTAGAGGCAATGTGAAAGCTAATTCAAGCCAAATTGTGTAGTAATCACATGACTTTCCTTTTCTATCCTTGCTCACTCTCCCTCTGCCCAATGCCAAACATTTCATTACAGATATTTTCAAAATTGTTGGAAGTATACTTTTTTTAAAAAAATTTTTTGTATATTTGAGAGACAGCACAAGAGAGTGGGCAAGCATGAGTCTGTCAGGGGAAGGGGCAGGGGGAGAGGGAGAAGCAGACTCCCCGCTGAGCAGGGGGCCCCACCCAGGGCTCCATCCCAGGGCCCCAGGATCATAACCCCAACCTAGAACCTAAGGCAGATACTTAACCAAGTGAGCCACCTAGGCACCCTTTGGGAGTATACTTTTAAGAACCACATAGGAAAATAGAGGAAAAGCAAAATTTCAATGCTTTGTAAGTTTCCATGGTATTATGCTGCTAAACATATATCAAGTATGTTGAGATGGTGAAAAGTCAGAGATTCAGAAAGATGGTTCTACACTATATCTTCTTATAACATTTCAAACTTCTTTTAAACATTCATTGTGACAAGAACAAATAGCATAAGATCTACCCTCTGAATAAATACTTAAATGTATGATGCAGAATTAGTAACTATAAGCTTAATATACAAGCAGATTTCTAGAATTTCTTCATTTTGCATGACAGAAATTTTATACACATTGAACAGAAATTCCTCATGTTACTTTAAGGCTATTAAAATATTATCACTTTAATGTAGGAGAGTTTAACTTTTTTTAGGGATATTCAAGAAACTGACTAAATGTCCTCATGGCCCAAAAGGAGAAACTCAAATAATGGAGTTTTATGTAATCCCAGTTGAGGGAAGGTGTTCATCTCTGCGTTCTCTTTTGAAGGTTGCTTGGATTTATTATCCTCCCTCTTTTGGTTTTTATGTCTTGGATTCTTATTTCATGGATCAAAGATTAGTGACGTCTTTGTCTCCAAGCTCCTATGGTGGCAATAAGAAATGTTTGTGATCTAAGAGAAACCCTAAGGAAAAGGAAAAAAAAAAAAAAAAAAGAATCAATCAGAATATCTTTAAAGGAATAAAGTCCTCATAATTGTATTCAGTATTTGAAAATTATATTTTTTTCTAAAAAATATCAAGATAAAGCAATGCATTATTAGTGTCACTTTATAATTAAGTATCCCATTGAGACTAAAAGTAAAATCAGTATATCCTTAGTAAATGTCATATCTTTATGTGGAATTTTCATATTGAAAGGAAACATTAACTCAAAGATCAGAAAGAATGAACTATTTTAGTTTCTAGGATTCTTCTCCTAAAAAGTTAGTTTAATCATTCATACTTTAATTTTGTGATTTTCTATGTATTTATATTCAAATTTGAAGAAAAAGAAGATTAAATCCGAGATTTTGTAAATTTGACATATGGGTATCCATATCTTCTTCTTAGAAAACTTTAATTCCAATAAGCCAGCTTAAAAAAAAAAAAAAAACTAGCAGCTAGATTCCTTCCATTTTTTGAAAAGCAAATACATCAAAAAGAGATTACATAATTTCCTTCATATGTTGAAATTTGAGGCAAATAGTTTTTGAAAGGTAATTCAGAATGCTTCAGATTGACTAATTATTGACCTTGGATCTATTGTGGTTACTTTTATATTGAATTAGTATTTCAGGAAAACTATTAGAGTTACCTATTTTCTAACTGATAAGTATTCCTAATACAGATCAGGACATCTCATAAAGATTATTTTATCTTTTTATTTAAACTAACACTCCTTGTTGTCTACCTGGTTAATGCATGACTTTCTAATGATCTTTACTGCAACATTTTTATGAGTGTCTTTTAAGGAAATCCAAACAGACTTATATTTTTTAATGTCTATTCTGAGTTTACTATAAAAAAATAGTCAGCCACCATCATTTGGATTTGGCAGAGACATGGGCAGTCAGAAGAGAGGAAAAGATTTATACTGAAAAAAAGAAAGGCTTCAGGTAGGCTGATTGGGAGGTTCTTTTCTGAGGAAGCTGTATTGTGGACTAAGTAGAAGTAGGCATCCTATTTGATTGGTTTGGGCAACATACTTAGCTTTCTCAGGTTGGTCCTAAACCGGAAATAGGGACAAAAATTAGGGAAGTTTCATTTATTAATCAAGTCTACCTATTTAGACCAATTGTTCCAGAAGTTATTGTTCAGCTTCTGGATTGTCCCTAGATATAACAATCTGAGCAGGCTGGTTTCCTCAACTGAATATTGCAGATAAAAGGGTTCATTTCCAGGGCAGATTGTGCAGGTTGTGAGTCAAAGTTATATATATGATCTGACCCTTATCTATGTGTATTCTTATCTATGTAGTTCAGGTCTTTCTCCGTGTAATAAGAGCTTGATTAAGAGAAAGAGATTGGATTAAATGACCTACACCAAGATTCTATGACCTCCTTTCATGAATACAGAGAACATTGATCTGAAGCTCACATTAATTCATAGATCAATGGCAAATATAAAAGAATGAAAATGAGTTATTTTCTTTACTACAAAGATTAAATTATTATTCAGAGCATATTTATTTAAATAAAATTAATTTCACCAAATATCTCAACTACTCAACATCTGCAAATAAGTTTTTTCTTCTTTTCTTCCATACCACTGATCTCAGAAATAGTAGAAATCGTGCTATTAAAGACTACTAATTGCAAGAAGTCTTGAGTTGGTTTTTAAACACATTTGTCAAAAATCCAACTAAATGGAAATAAGTATTCATTTTTTAAGACATTTATTTAACATGTGCCATAGGAAAGACACTGTGTACACAGCAACAACAAAGTAGAAATCATATCTGCTCTCAGAAAAACTATATTCTAATGATGAAAGGCAGACGTTAAATAAAGTCCATAATGGATGTCTATATAGTTATGACTAAATCGATTATAAGTTAAGAATAAGAATGTTTATAAATTGCAACATAAAGCTTTTAGATATATTTAACTTATTCCTTCTAATTTAAAAATATTTCATCAGTTTGACCTTTATTGACATGTGACTTTAGGTTTCCTTTTCACAATATTTATTTGGCTCTTTTGATTGAGATATTTTTCAAGTAAAAGCAACACAATTCCAAACTACAAGTATTTTAAATAGTAAACACCTTCATTTTCTCAAATAACACAAAATCTGGAAACAGCTATCCAATCTGTTTTTATTCAATGGATCAATATCAACATCAAGAGTTCAGGTCTTTCTAGGGTCACCTGGTGGCTTGGGTTAAGTGTCTGCCTTCCTTTCTAGTCACGATCTCAGGGTCTTGGGATTGAGCCCCCATGAGGCTCTGTGTTCAGTGAGGAGTCGGCTTCTGCCCTTCTGCCCAGCTCATGTGTGCATGTGTGCTCTTTTTCTTTATCTCTCTTTCAAATAAATAAATAAGATATTTTAATAAAAATAATTCAGGTCTTTCTCTTCTATTCTACACACACAGGGGAGTGTGGAAGATACAGTAGATGGCTCACTCAGTACCCCTCTCAAGAACCATTTCCCTACTTTCTCTATAATAGAGGCTGGAAAAAAAAAAAAACATTTTTCAGACTCTTTTCCCATGAAGAGTGCTTACGTGAAAAAGTGTTTTGTGTCTTAGTGAGTCACCACACCTCCTCTTCAGTCCTGCTTCCTCTTTGGACTGCTTTGATATGGAAATGTTGTCTGGTACTGTAATAATTTTCCTGTAATAATAGAGAAAAGCCAAAGTAATTTATAATTTCTTGCTCTTGATATCTTTAGAATTGCTGTCCCAAAGGCAGCAAACACCAACTTTCAGATTTTTTGTTGAATGAAAAAAGTAAAACTTTCAATATGTTTAGTTCTTTGTTTCTGTTATTTACAGAAATAAATATGAATGATATGAAATAAAGACAGAGCTTC
Organism: Vulpes vulpes; assembly: GCF_048418805.1. NCBI lineage: Eukaryota > Metazoa > Chordata > Mammalia > Carnivora > Canidae > Vulpes > Vulpes vulpes. Next base: position 37,993,854 of record NC_132794.1, read on the forward strand.
TCTCTTTTACAGTATGTCTCTCTTCATGGAGACAAAATGGCTGCAACAGTTCCACAATCACATGAATATGTAACATTATTCAGGAAAGAAGAGAGAATATGTTCCTGTGCATCTCTCTTGCAGTAAGAAAAATCTCTCACAACAGTTCGTCAGTGGATTTTTTCTTATTTTGCATTGATCAGGACATGGTTACATGACAATGTATAAAATGTCCGCTGCCAGAAGAAACAAGACCACAATGATAGGATTGAACCAATCATGATTTATTCTTGGGGCTGGAAATAGTGTCACCATTCTTGAGCTTATGGCCTTGCAGTGGATGGACATGATAATAATAGGCTCCTAAGAGCAGGTAATAGGCAGGCAAGCAACAGTTTTCACGGTGACTCAGGATATAGAATCTCTAATAATAAGGTCATAAAATTCCAGCACAGTGGTAAGGCCAGACTTGGCTTGACTAAATGAGGGTACTCTATTTGGAATTCAAAGTTCTTATTGAAAGATGGGCATATCATAGAAAGAGATAGAAAGAGAAAAAGAGAGAGAGAGAGAGAGAGTCCAAGAGAAAGAGAGGAAGAAGAAAAAAAAGGAGGGAGAACCTGAGTTGTTTTGAATGTAACAAAATTATTTGAAATGAACAAGTACAGAGAGTTGAGTTCTCTATTGCCAAGTTCTCTTCCATATTTTAAAAACCACGGGGGGGCTCGGAAGGGATAGAGAAAGAGAGAAAGGGAAGGACAGAAAAAGAGAGAAGGATGAGCTTTTCTACTCCATTTCTATTATAACAATTATATTTAGTGTCTTAAAGTTTTGGCTTGCTGTTACTGTTTCCTTTGAACAAAGAAATTGCAAGGGGAAAAAGTTGTTTTTTTTTTTTTTAAGACTTTATTTATTCATGAGAGGCAGAGAGAGAGAGAGAGAGAGAGAGAGAGGCAGAGACACAGGCAGAGGGAGAAGCAGGCTCGATGAAGGGAGCCCGACATGGGACTCGATCCTGGGTCTCCAGGATCACGCCCTTGGTCAAAGACGGGCACTAAACCGCTGGGCCACAGGGGCTGCCCGGAAAAAGTTAATAATTCACTGAATTGCATTGCCTCCAAGTTCCCTTCAAAATGAATCTATAGTTCCATAAATTCCTAAAATAATCTGAACTGCTTCTCTGGGTGAAATTTGTGACTTTCACATATATATATAATATATATTATATGTGTGTGTGTGTGTGTGTATATATATATATATATATATATAATATATATATATTTAAGATTTTATTTATTTTATTCATGAGAGGCACAGAGAGAGAGAGAGGGGGGGAGAGAGAGAGAGAGAGAGAGAGAGGCAGAGACACAGCCAGAGGGAGAAGCAGAATCTATGTTGGAACCTGACGTGGGACTCAATCCCGGTTCTCCAGGATCACACTCTGGGCTGAAGGTGATGGTAAACCGCTGAGCCACCCGGGCTGCCCTATATATATTTTTATACTGTAGACAAACCATAAAGTTAGCATGATTCTGAAAAACTATACCAGTAGGTGCAACTTTCTGGATAAGTATTTGGAAGTAAGGTGCAACTCTTAGATGGCTATATATGAGTAAAATATTCAATTTAGTTTGGATTATATGAATAGGTTCTTTGACTAATGACACCAGTTAGCTACTATATGTTATTTCTATTTCAAAGGAGAAATCGTCTTCTACCCATCACTATATAAAACAGTTTTTTAGAATTTACCCAAAAAAGTAGAAACATTTTTTTTCTTAAAACATTGATGCCCCGTGATTGGTAACAGTATAATTTATACTACTGGTCTTCTTGTGAAACTTTATTCCTAATTTGTCAGCTAGTCAGCTCTGCTCTTCAGAGCTGTGCAATAAATTACAATAGATGTTCAGTACATTAATCAATTTGACATTTGTCCTGGAAAAATACAGAGAAAAATTGATAAGACTTTCCAGGTTTTAATGTATTAATAATAATAAAAATATAATTACTGATATTCTTCTAGACTTCTATGCTTTGGAAAGAATATATAATTTTTATCTTAATGAACACAATGTATTTAATAGAGAATTGATAACTCACAATGGACAAATAATTTAAAAATGGAGGTTAAATATTCTTTAAAAATCTAATAATTCAAGCTCTTTATTGTGTATTTTTCCATTATTAATTAAATATATTTTATTATAGAAAATACTGGAAGATAGGGGTATCTGTGTGGCTAATTTCGTTAAGCATCAGACTCTTAGTTTCAGCTCAGGTCATGATCTCCCAGGGTCCTGGGATTGAGCTCTGAGTTGGGCTGAGTGCTCAGGGAAGCTGAGAGCCTGCTTTAGGATTCCTTCTTTCTCTGTCTCCCTCTACCCCTTTCCCCACTTAACTTGTGCTCTCCCTCTGGTGCTCTCTCTTTCTCTGCCTCTCAAATAAATCTTTAAAAAAATATATGGGAAGGTAAATAGATGACAAATACATTATCTGAAATCCATTCACTAATATAACTTTCCAAGATTTTCTTCTAGCTTTGTTTTCTATGGATGCTATTTTTGTCCTTAGCCATGATCATTGTGTTTGTGTGTGCATAGTATTGTGCCCTTGCATGTACCCACGTGTGTCTGTGTATTTAACAGCTAGTAAAGAAACATTGTGTGTCTCTGGGCATACATGGTATGTTTATAGTACCCTGCCTACTTTATTTTTTATTTTTTATTTTATTTTATTTTATTTTATTTTATTTTATTTTATTTATTTATTTATTTATTTTTTTATCCTGCCTACTTTAAAGTGGTGAGGCCATGTGACTTGGCCACTGGCTAGCCCCTTTGATGACCTGTAATTATACCTTTAGTATAAGTGAAAATTTAATATTTTCTGTGTTGAGAACACAAAATTTGGAGACAGTGTATTATGGTGTCATAGTAGGGCCTACGCTGGCTATAATATCCTACTTCTTCCCTCAACATCAGGACCATGGTAATTATGTTGTTATTTAAATTCTTCATTAAAAAATATTAGCTCAAACATAATTCACTTAAACAACATCTTATATTGAAAACTTAAGATCTTTTTTTACTACTAAGAATCATAAATTGATAGACATCCTTGTGAAATGGTATGTGTGTGTGTGTGTTACTGTGTTTGTTGTTTGTCTTATTTTTATTTCTTTAGGGATATTTTCCAGTTGGGCTAATATTGGGTCATATGCTTCCTGATGCATACTAGATAACTGCTTTCCAAAATACCTTACTGATTTTCATTTGCAATATCATATTTTACTCAATAGCATTCAGTCTATCCTTTTCAAATATTTTAGTGGCTTGATACATGAAAAGTACTAACTCATTGTTTAAATTAATTGTGGTTTTCTTTTAAGATTGTTCTCAGTTATATAAACCCATGGTTTAATGGCCTTTATGCACATGTCCTTAAATAAATTAATTCTTAATTTTGAATTTATATTAATTATCTGACAAAACTATTGTAATTTTATTTCTTCAATGCCATTCCTTTAGCAAGAGTTATCTGTCCAAATTTTTTTAAGTATGCTTTAAAAAAGGTTTGCTTCTGTATACATAATCACTGTGTGGCTCAGAATAAGTTACACTTCAAGCTCACTGTGTGTTAAAAGAAATAACTATAATATATGATATTGTAAACTCTATGGAAATTGATCCTAAAAATTAACTGTCTCTTTAAAAAAAAAAAGCAAACCTAGCTATGTGAAGATAAATTATCTTCTTAAAATAAGATAGATGATAAATTCAAGGTAGAGTAAGTAAGATATTATTAATCATAAAGTAACCTATAATGACCTATCTTATATGAACTTTACAGATATCAAAAATAAATTAAGTCTCCTTTTATTGGAACCTTTGGCATTGATACTAAATAGCTCACAAATAAAGTGATTTTGATGAATTATCTAATAGTTCAGCTTATAAATTAGCAATCCTAAAACATGAACAATTAATCACAAGAAAGTTTAGTTTCTTTATTTATAAAATGTAATTAATAATTGTACATATTTCTAAGTATGAGCTTGAGGATTATGTATAATAGTGGAAGTTAAGGACTTAGCATCATTTCTTAGAAGAATAAAAAGTTTGGATCTTCTGAGAAAATATTTTCCTTGCTATTGTTCAGTTTTAACTATTACATCTACTAGAATTTCTTTTTCTTCATGGCTATGTTCTATGGACATTCCTTCAAGAATCTTTAAAAATAATTATTTTCATTAGTTTTTCCATTAGCGATCATTTGCATAGATGGTTGAAATGAGTCTTCACAATGCATATCCTTTTGTTGTTAGGTGTATTTTCCCATCCTCGAATATAGACCTATTTTGTGTTTTGCTTTGAACAACTGAGTGTGGCAGAAGTCCATGGCCCCTAAAAAACAGTATTGCTTTCTTTTTTAAAAAGTGGTATCATCATTGAGGTAGCTTTGGCTAGTGTTATGTGCAGATATGTTGAAGTCCTAACTTCCAGTACTTCAGATTGTGATTGTTGGAGATAAAGTTTTTAAAGGGTAATTATGGTTAAATAAAGTCATATAAGTGGGCCCTCATCTGGCCTAAATGGTATCCAAATAAAAAGAGGAAAGTTCGTCACATAAAAATAGACATTAGGTTTGCACAAGCACAGGAGAAAGACTATGTGAGGACACAGCAAGAAGGCAGCCATCTCCAAGCCAGGGAAAGATCTCAGAAAAAAATCAATCCTGCCATCGTCTTGATCTTGGGCTTTCAGTTTCAAGAACTGTGATAAATAGGGCAGCCCGGGTGGTTTGGCGGTTTAGTGCTGCCTTCAGCCCGGGGTGTGATCCTGGAGACCCTGGATCGAGTCCCACGTTGGGCTCCCTGCATGGAGCCTGCTTCTCCCTCTGCCTGTATTTCTGCATCTCTCTCTCTCTCTCTGTCTGTCTGTCTCTCATGAATAAATGAATAAAATATTTAAAAGAAAAAAAAAAAGAACTGTGAGAAAAAATAAGTTTCTGTTGTTTAAACTACCCAGACTGTGGTACTTTGATATGGAAGTCCTTGCAATAATATAACTATCTTTTTGGAAAGATACAACTACCTAGAGTAGATGAGCCATTACAGCAGGAAGAAACCTGTAGACCAACTATTCTCCAAGTCAACACCCAGATGCTTGCAGAAAAACCATCCAACTGAAAACAGTACAAATTGCTGACATACAGAATAATAAGCCATTAAAATGCTGGGTTTTTTTTTAAGATTTTATTAATTAATTAATTTATTTATTTATTATTTAAGATGGCAGAGGCAGGGTAGGGGCAGTGGGACAGAATCTCAAGCAGACTCCGTGGAGTTGAAGGTAGGGTTCAATCTTACAACATTGAGCCAAAATCAAGAATCCAATGCCCAACTGACTGAGCCACCCAGATACTCCAATGTTGGTTGTTTTAAATCTTAGAGTAATTTGATAAATAATAATTGATAAATAAGATATTTTACTAGGGATATGTAGCATCATTTTTGGTTCCTTGAACTGAGCCTCTCCTCTCATTCAATGATTATTTTTTCAAACCACAAACATTTTTATGAATACTAACTATATGTCAGACTCTGAAGTCAAAAAACTGAAGCTACAAAATTAAAATCTTAATTTTCTAATTCATCTCTTATTTTCTTCTATTTTAAAAATACCTTTCAGTACTTCTGCAATGGATGAATTACTATAAAAGGCCAACTTCAAAAAGCATGTGTGTGTGTGTGTGTGTGTGTGTGTGTAGCATGCTAAAGATATCAAAAAAATAACATACACCCCAGTACTTCTAACAACTACATTCATGAAAGGAAAACCACCAAATCATTACATTTCAAAACAATAAGAGGCATATTGGAGGCCTGTGTAGATTAGTATGGGGGCAATGTGATATTTTTCAAGAGAGTTAAGACAACTGAAAATGAAGCAAATTTAGATATCAAATGTTCTTTTTCAGATAAAGAGACATGAGCTGGTCATACTGAACAGAGGAAAATAATTATATTCAGTGAAATGAGTGGTGAATGTACATAACATGTTAGGAGATAACAGGTATGGTTCAGAGAATGGATTCTCAAGACATTAACATTGAAAGGTAGACTGGGTCAGATTGGTTCCAAGTGTCTTCATTAAAGACAGATGTAAGTACACTATTTTACGAATGAAGACACTGGGGCTCAAATAATGTGAAAGGGAATCTAGCATACTTACCAGTTAACTAGTGGCAATGGAGTAACACTTAGCATATGAAGTTCTACATATGATTTCATGATGAAAAATATCATTATGGATCAAACTAATATTATAGAATTTTAGTACTCAATCTCTAGAGATTGAAACATGTAAGAATCCTTTAGGAGTAGATAATATACAACATCTTTAACTGACTTTGACTACAAAAAATGAGTAAGAGAAAACAATTCAGGGATATTTCTGACTTCGGTTTAAAACATAGGCTCAAATGCTATTAAGATATCTCTGTCTGTCTCTGCCTCTCTCTATCTCTCTCTCCCTCTATCCCTCTCTCTATGTCTCTCTGTCTCTCACCTCACCTATCGCCAATTTGAAATTCTTCTGTAGGCATGACTTTATTTTTTAAGAAGCCTTCCCAACATGGTTTCATTATGGCCTTCTGATCTCTTGATGCTATGTTCTTCCAGGTTCAAAAGCATGAGAAAAATCTTTAAGTCCCCACAAGAACACCTGAGGGGTATTCATTACACTGAGGTAGTTAACAGGCTTTGTGCCCACCCTAAGGGCTGGAGCTGAAATCCATATTTACAACTTGTCCTGACGGTGAGGTTAGGGGTGGTTTCCTCTTGTCTTAGCTCAGGCTACTATAACAAAATATCATAAAGAGTGGCTTAAACAGGGGGCATTTATTTCTTATACTTCTGGAGGCTAGAGTCGAAGATCAGGGTGACAGTTGATTCAGTTTCCAGTGAGACTCCTCTTGCTACCTATGTAGATGGCCGTCTTTTTGCTGTGTCTTCAGAAGGTAAGGCAAGAAAGAAGGAGAGGAAGTGCCTTCTTATGAGTACTTTCTTATAATCTTATCATAGGAGCCCACTCTCATGAGCACATCTGAACCTAATTACCTCCCAAAGTTATCTCCAAAACTCATCACATTGAGTTAGAGATTCAACATATGAATATTGAAGGGACATAATTCAGCCCATAGTATGCTCAAAATATAGAGAAACTCCAAAATGACAGGAGAAATAGAAAGGGATATAACAATATCTAGTAATGAGATGATCTAATGAAAACTATATTTTCTTAGGACAAAAAGAAGATTTTTAGATATAGAGATTTTAGTAAGTCTCTACTGTGGCAGAGATAGAACATGTCCTGGTAACCAGTCCAAACAAATTTTCACATAAGTAGACTGTCTCTCTATTAGAAGCTCGGGTTTTGGGGGAGTATCTATCATGTATTAGGTACCATATTAAACATTTCTACTACTAAATAAAAGTAGATGTTTTTGCAGTCTTTTAGCTCTATAAAAATATGATTTAATGAAAAAATTTCCCCAAAAATTTCATTTAATGGAACATTGATAACAAGATTGGGTTAGTAAATAGTAGATGGTCCTCTGCAGCAATAATAATAAGCATATGACAGGTGCCTCTATTAAAATTTTTATAACATACTCATTGACAGATATTAATGTATTTTTTAAATCAGGTGAGAATAACATAATATCCAATAACTCTTTGTTATAGTGATCCTCTCCTTCACTCCCCTCAAAAAATTTTTTTTTCAATACCTCCTCTTATAACTGAAAAGGTCTCCAAAATGTCTCCCTTTTTAATGGCAGAATACCAATTTCACGCTAAATGCATGAGAGCCCTCATTCCATGGGAGCACATATCTATTAATCTTCCTTTTTTTCTTCTTATTTTTTAAACAGTAGGTCCATTTTGCATTGGATTTTCTTTTAGAATCTTTATAGTTTTATTTATAAGTTTTAGTTATTTATAGTTTTAGTTATATAAACCTCAAATATATTTACAATTATACTTGACATGTTATTTCTTTATCAGAGTTAGGAAGATGGCTAACACAAGCAACTTTCTGGCCAAAGAAATGTACAAATGGAGAACAAAATTGTTTCCTGAAATTATTTGCAAGTGATTGTGCCAAAACCGAATATTTTTGCATCTTCTTCTAGGGATTGTTCCTATGGTCCTGAATCATCATGCATGTTTCATATTTCATTTTTTTTTAATTAATTTTTATTGGTGTTCAATTTACCAACATACAGAAAAACACCCAGTGCTCATCCCGTCAAGTGTCCACCTCAGTGCCCGTCACCCATTCCCCTCCAACACCCGCCCTCCTCCCCCCTTCCACCACCCCTAGTTCGTTTCCCCGAGTTAGGAGTCTTTATGTTCTGTCTCCCTTCCTGATATTTCCCAACATTTCTTCTCCCTTCCTTTATATTCCCTTTCACTATTATTTATATTCCCCAAATGAATGAGAACATACACTGCTTGTCCTTCTCCGATTGACTTATTTCACTCAGCATAATACCCTCCAGTTCCATCCACGTTGAAGCAAATGGTGGGTATTTGTCGTTTCTAATCGCTGAGTAATATTCCATTGTATACATAAACCACATCTTCTTTATCCATTCATCTTTCGATGGACACCGAGGCTCCTTCCACAGTTTGGCTATTGTGGCCATTGCTGATAGAAAATCGGGGTGCAGGTGTCCCGACGTTTCGTTGCATCTGAATCTTTGGGGTAAATCCCCAACAGTGCAATTGCTGGGTCGTAGGGCAGGTCTATTTTTAACTCTTTGAGGAACCTCCACACAGTTTTCCAGAGTGGCTGCACCAGTTCACATTCCCACCAACAGTGTAAGAGGGTTCCCTTTTCTCCGCATCCTCTCCAACATTTGTGGTTTCCTGCCTTGTTAATTTTCCCCATTCTCACTGGTGTGAGGTGGTATCTCATTGTGGTTTTGATTTGTATTTCCCTGATGGCAAGTGATGCAGAGCATTTTCTCATGTGCATGTTGGCCATGTCCATGTCTTCCTCTGTGAGATTTCTCTTCATGTCTTTTGCCCATTTCATGATTGGATTGTTTGTTTCTTTGGTGTTGAGTTTAATAAGTTCTTTATAGATTTTGGAAACTAGCCCTTTATCTGATATGTCGTTTGCAAATATCCTCTCCCATTCTGTAGGTTGTCTTTTAGTTTTTTTGACTGTATCCTTTGCTGTGCAAAAGCTTCTTATCTTGATGAAGTCCCAATAGTTCATTTTTGCTTTTGTTTCTTTTGCCTTTGTGGATGTATCTTGCAAGAAGTTACTGTGGCCGAGTTCAAAAAGGGTGTTGCCTGTGTTCTCCTCTAGGATTTTGATGGACTCTTGTCTCACATTTAGATCTCTCATCCATTTTGAGTTTATCTTTGTGTATGGTGAAAGAGAGTGGTCCAGTTTCATTCTTCTGCATGTGGATGTCCAATTTTCCCAACACCATTTATTGAAGAGACTGTCTTTCTTCCAATGGATAGTCTTTCCTTCTTTATCGAATATTAGATGACCATACATTTCAGGGTCCACTTCTGGGTTCTCTATTCTGTTCCATTGATCTATGTGTCTATTTTTGTGCCAGTACCATACTGTCTTGATGACCACAGCTTTGTAGTACAACCTGAAATCTGGCATTGTGATGCCCCCAGCTATGGTTTTCTTTTTTAAAATTCCCCTGGCTATTCGGGGTCTTTTCTGATTCCACACAAATCTTAAAATAATTTGTTCTAACTCTCTGAAGAAAGTCCATGGTATTTTGATAGGGATTGCATTAAACGTGTAAATTGCCCTGGGTAACATTGACATTTTCACAATATTAATTCTGCCAATCCATGAGCATGGAATATTTTTCCATCTCTTTGTGTCTTCCTCAATTTCTTTCAGAAGTGTTCTATAGTTTTTAGGGTATAGATCCTTCACCTCCTTGGTAAGGTTTATTCCTAGGTATCTTATGCTTTTGGGTGCAATTGTAAATGGGATTGACTCCTTAATTTCTCTTTCTTCAGTCTCATTGTTAGTGTATAGAAATGCCATTGATTTCTGGGCATTGATTTTGTATCCTGCCACGCTACCAAATTGCTGTATGAGTTCTAGCAATCTTGGGGTGGAGGCTTTTGGGTTTTCTATGTAGAGTATCATGTCATCGGCGAAGAGGGAGAGTTTGACTTCTTCTTTGCCAATTTGAATGCCTTTAATGTCTTTTTGTTGTCTGATTGCTGAGGCGAGGACTTCCAGAACTATGTTGAACAGCAGTGGTGAGAGTGGACATCCCTGTCTTGTTCCTGATCTTAGGGGAAAGGCTCCCAGTGCTTCCCCATTGAGAATGATATTTGCTGTGGGCTTTTCGTAAATGGCTTTTAAGATGTCAAGGAAAGTTCCCTCTATCCCAACACTCTGAAGTGTTTTGATCAGGAATGGATGCTGTATTTTGTCAAATGCTTTCTCTGCATCCAATGAGAGGATCATATGGTTCTTGGTTTTTCTCTTGCTGATATGATGAATCACATTGATGGTTTTACGAGTGTTGAACCAGCCTTGTGTCCCAGGGATAAATCCTACTTGGTCATGGTGAATAATTTTCTTAATGTGTTGCTGGATCCTATTGGCTAGTATCTTGTTGAGAATTTTTGCATCCATGTTCATCAGGGATATTGGTCTGTAATTCTCCTTTTTGGTGGGGTCTTTGTCTGGTTTCGGAATTAAGGTGATGCTGGCCTCATAGAACGAATTTGGAAGTACTCCATCTCTTTCTATCTTTCCAAACAGCTTTAGTAGAATAGGTATGATTTCTTCTTTAAACGTTTGATAGAATTCCCCTGGGAAGCCATCTGGCCCTGGAGTCTTGTGTCTCGGGAGGTTTTTGATGACTGCTTCAATTTCCTCCCTGGTTATTGGCCTGTTCAGGTTTTCTATTTCTTCCTGCTCCAGTTTTGGTAGTTTGTGGCTTTCCAGGAATGCATCCATTTCTTCTAGATTTCCTAATTTATTGGCATACAGCTGTTCATAATATGTTTTTAGAATCGTTTGTATTTCCTTGGTGTTGGTAGTGATCTCTCCTTTCTCATTCATGATTTTATTAATTTGAGTCTTCTCTCTCTTCTTTTTAATAAGGTTCGCTAATGGTTTATCTATCTTATTAATTCTTTCAAAGAACCAACTCCTGGTTCTGTTGATCTGTTCCACAGTTCTTTTGGTCTCGATATCATTTAGTTCTGCTCGAATTTTAATTAACTGTCTTCTTCTGCTGGGGGTGGGGTCCATTTGTTGCTTTTTCTCTAGTTCCTTTATGTGTAAGGTGAGCTTTTGAATTTGAGATCTTTCCAGTTTTTGAATGGATGCTTGTATTGCGATGTATTTCCCCCTCAGGACTGCTTTTGCTGCGTCCCAAAGATTTTGAACGGTTGTATCTTCATTCTCATTAGTTTCCATGAATCTTCTCAATTCTTCCTTAATTTCCTGGTTGACCTTTTCATCTTTTAGCAGGATGGTCCTTAACCTCCATGTGTTTGTGGTTCTTCCAAACTTCTTGTTGTGATTAAGTTCTAATTTCAAGGCATTATGGTCTGAGAATATACAGGGGACTATCCCGATCTTTTGGTATCGGTTCAGACCCGATTTGTGACCCAGTATGTGGTCTATTCTGGAGAAAGTTCCATGTGCACTTGAGAAGAATGTGTATTCAGTTGAGTTTGGATGTAAAGTTCTGTAGATATCTGTGAAATCCATCTGGTCCAGTGTATCATTTAAAGCTCTCGTTTCTTTGGATATGTTGTGCTTAGAAGACCTATCTAGTATAGAAAGAGCTAGATTGAAGTCACCAAGTATAAGTGTATTATTATCAAAGTATTTCTTCAGTTTGGTTATTAATTGGTTTAAATATTTGGCAGCTCCCACATTTGGGGCATATATATTGAGAATTGTTAAGTCTTCTTGTTGGATAGATCCTTTGAGTATGAGATAGTGTCCCTCTTCATCTCTCACTATAGTCTTCAGGGTAAATTTTAATTTATCTGATATAAGGATGGCTACCCCTGCTTTCTTTTGAGGACCATTTGAATGGTAAATGGTTCTCCAACCTTTTATTTTCAGGTTGTAGGTGTCCTTCTGTCTAAAATGAGTCTCTTGTAGACAGCAAATAGATGGGTCCTGCTTTTTAATCCAGTCTGAAACCCTGCGCCTTTTGATGGGGTCATTAAGCCCATTCACGTTCAGAGTTACTATTGATAGATATGAGTTTAGTGTCATCATATCTATTCAGTCCTTGTTTTTGTGGATTGTTCCACTGAACTTCTTCTTAAAGGGGAGTTTTAAGAGTCCCCCTTAAAATTTCTTGCAGAGCTGGTTTGGAGGTTACATATTCTTTCAGTTCCTGCCTGTCTTGGAAGCTCTTTATCTCTCCTTCCATTTTGAATGAAAGCCTTGCTGGATAGAGTATTCTTGGTTGCATGTTCTTCTCATTTAGGACCCTGAATATATCCTGCCAGCCCTTTCTGGCCTGCCAGGTCTCTGTGGAGAGGTCTGCTGTTACCCTAATATTCCTCCCCATAAAAGTCAGGGACTTTTTTTCTCTTGCTGCTTTAAGGATCTTCTCCTTATCTTTGGAATTTGCAAGCTTCACTATTAAATGTCGAGGTGTTGATCAGGTTTTGTTGATTTTAGGGGGGGATCTCTCTATTTCCTGGATCTGAATGCCTCTTTCCCTTCCCAGATTCGGAAAGTTTTCAGCTAGGATTTGTTCAAATACATATTCTGGCCCTCTGTCCCTTTCGGCGCCCTCGGGAACCCCAATTAAACGTAGGTTTTTCTTCCTCAGGCTGTCATTTATTTCCCTTAATCTATCCTCATGGTCTTTTAATTGCCTGTCTCTTTTTTCCTCAGTTTCCCTCTTTGCCATCAGCTTGTCTTCTATGTCACTCACTCGTTCTTCCACCTCGTCAAGCCTCGTCGTTAGGACTTCTAGCTTGGATTGTATCTCATTTAATTGATTTTTAATTTCTGCCTGATTGGATCTCAATTCTGCAGTCATGAAGTCTCTTGAGTCCTTTATGGTTTTTTCTAGAGCCACCAGTAGCTGTATAATAGTGCTTCTGAATTGGCTTTCTGACATTGAATTGTAATCCATATTTTGTAACTCTGTGGGAGAGTGGGCTGTTTCTGATTCTTTTTTTTGAGGTGAGGTTTTCCTTCTAGTCATTTTGCTCAGTGCAGAGTGGCCAAAAACAAGTTGTATTGGGAAAAGGAGAAAAAGAGAGAGAAGGAAAGAAAAGAGAAAAAGAAAAAAGCGAAAGAAGAAAAAAAAGGGGGGGGAAAGAGAAGAAAAAGAAAGAAAGGAGAAAAAAAGGAAAAAAAGGGGGGGGTGGGGGACGCAATCAGAAATCAAGAAGAAAGAGAGAAAAGAAAAAAAAAAAGCACAAAACAAAACAAAACAAAAACAAAACAAAACAAAAAAAACACGGGGGAGTATCTTCCGATTCTGTATACTTTAAGTCCCTTGACTTCCCTTGGAACTGGTCCGTGTCGCTGGTCTTCTGGGGGAGGGGCCTGCTGTGCTGATTCTCAGGTGTTAGCACTTGGGGGAGCTGCTCTGCCCCCTGCCTGGTGCAGGGCTCAGTGGGGGTTGTTCACCCCGTGAGGCCCCGGGAGGAAGCCACAGTGGCGGGGGCAGCTCTGGGACCCTGAAGTCAGCCCCCGCAGTAGCTCCGAGGCTCTCCGTCTGCAGGGCCTGGGGGCTCCCGGGCGGGGCCGCTGATCTGCTCAGTTCCAGGCAGGAGCGTCCTTGCTGTCCTGGGCCCTCCCGGCCTCTGCCTGTCCCGGGGGAGGCCGGATCCTGGGCTGTGTCCCGGCGCCCTGTGCTCCGGGGCCTGCACTGTTGGATTCGCGCTCCCGCCCCGCAGCCCCCTCCGCGGAGCCGCCGCCCGAGCCCCTCCGAGCTGTTCCCGGAGCCCCGCAGCCCCCTCCGCGGAGCCGCCGCCCGAGCCCCTCCGAGCTGCTCCGGGTCCCGCCGAGCGCTGCAGCCCTTAGGGAGCTCGGCGCACTCTCCTGGGGCGCAGGTGCCTGTTACTGTCCCAGGGAGCCCGAGGGCATCCCCGCCTTTCTGGGGATCCTGCTCCAATCCCCGGGAGGCCTTTCCGCGGGAAGGTCGGTGCAGTTCCTGCTCCTCCCGGACGGGGCTCTCCTGTCCTGGGGACACTCGCCCCGGCCTCAGCCCGGCTCCTCGCGGGCCCCTCCCCCTTGGAGGCCTTTTGTGTCTTTATTTCTTTTTCCCCGTCTTCCTACCTTGATAGAAGCGCGAACTCTTCTCACTGTAGCGTTCCAGCTGGTCTCTCTTTAAATCTCAGGCCGAATTCGTAGATTTTCAGGATGATTTGAATGTTTTCTAGGTAATTTGTTGAGGACAAGTGACTTGGAGACCCTACTCCTCCGCCATCTTGCCCCTCCCTCGCATGTTTCATATTTCAGATGATAGCCTGGGAGGGCTGGAGGAATGAGATTCTCCAACACTGGTCTTGGTGCTACTTTACTTTCTGCCCTTGCTTTCTGTTTACTAGAGATCCCCAACACCATTTCCTCAATTCTTTTCAAGTGAGAACTCCATTGCGAAGTGACGGAGTGGCAGGAGAATCAGGGCTGTAGTCCTAATGGGATGAAGTAGAATGTGGTTCTCTCATTTTTCTCTCTCTTAAGGGTCAGTGTATGATGCATACACAGTAGTAGTCAGTCATTTTCTCTAAGAGGCAAGATAAACTGAAACTCATTGTGAAGTCCTAGTTATTGCAATGAAAAAAATCTAATTTGCAATTTGGAATTCTCTTCAGGGGAAATTGCATCAAAATGGAGGAGGAAAAGAGGTCTGTTAATGCCAAATTTGAAATTTCCAAACTCATAGTAGTATACTGATTATTGAAAGCTCTTAAAAATACCCTTTTTTATGCCCTTTTATTTATTTATTCAAGCATTCATTTTCAATGCCCCAAACTAGACTAGTGAGAGAAACAACATGGAACACTAAGAAATAAAAATATCTCTACAGAGACAACTGGGAAACTATCAGGGCAAAAATTCTCCTAGCCCAACCTCACCAATGCTCCTGCATCACCTCTCCAAATAACCACACCATCTGCTCTCTCAACTTTATTGAGGTTCTGAAACTCTGGATGTGTCCCGTAGCCCATCTTGAAAAAAAAAAAAAGTTTTATTGTGCCATAACCACTCCCATTGTTTATGTACTGTCAAAGGCTGCTTCCATGCTACAGTAGCTGAGTCAAGTAGTTGTGATAGAGATCATAAGGCCTACAAAGCCAAAAACTGAAATTACTATTTATCCTTTTACAGAGAAATTCTCTTAGCTCCTGTTAGATTATCACCTTTGAACCTAATTCCACAAATGATATTATTTAGATAAATTTGGTTTCAAAAGCTATGAAGCATAAAGTACAAAATTCTTCACATTTTACAGACAGAGATTCTGGTGGGAGAAGGCATTTAATCTATAG
Source organism: Vulpes vulpes (assembly GCF_048418805.1). Taxonomy (NCBI): domain Eukaryota; kingdom Metazoa; phylum Chordata; class Mammalia; order Carnivora; family Canidae; genus Vulpes; species Vulpes vulpes. The sequence goes on from NC_132794.1 coordinate 38,009,392, forward strand.
AATTTATTGAACAAGACAGAAACATATAAGCATCCTTTACATATAAGACTATGTAAAATAGGAAGGCATGTATTATTTTATGGTTAAAACTCTTGAGTAATCAGAAATCTTATGGATATGCATTGGTGACTGATGGCTGTATGCATTACACCAAAAATAAATATAAGCAACCTGAATACAGCAGTAACCTGATTATACTAGGATCTCACAAAGTTGTTTATTTTAGAACTCAGTAACTAAACATGAGAAATAAATGTAGGAGTGATGGAAAGTTAAAAACCAACATAAAATTATTAAAATTTAATTATCTGTAGTTAGTAAATCAATGTCACATATTAACACTCATAGTAAAACATGTATGAGTAAGAGGAAATTCAAAAAAGAAAAATTTGAATCATATTAACAACAGTAAAAAGGTAGACAACTTTGGGAGAATGCAACTTGTCTAATACTCTATGACTTGCCCTTAAGCCTTGCCAACCCTAGACTGTGCTCTAGAAATCTCTCAGGGATTTCTTTCCCCTTCATCACACAGTTGTAATACAGAATGTTAGCAGAAGGCCAAGACTGTAAACTAAAAGGAATATGTGAACTTATCCTCACCTAAATACTCTAAAAACCATAAGACAAATAGTTTTTCATTCATTTCTTGAAGATTCCATTTCTTCCAATCATGTGACATTGTGTCAACTCCTTAACTTCCCTGCTTCAATTCAACATCCATGAAATAGAGAAAATTATAGTCCTAACTCAAGAGATTGTTGTATTAAGTGAGAGAATACAGACAAGGTGTTTATAAACTCTCTTTCCCTCAAGTTCAACAAAAGTACTTCCAAATGTGCTTAAATTAATTTTGTGATAGAAATATGAATATTATAATATGTATTTTTCCTGTTGACTGTTCCATCCAAATGTTCAAAGCATACATTAGTATCTTATTGCTTGTGTAACAAATTACAACAAACTGAGTGGCTTAAAACAATACAAATTTATTTTCTAACAGTTTTGGAGGTCAGCAGTCGTCAATCACAGTGTCAGTGGGGTCATTTCTTCCATCTCCTTCTGTAGGTACTAGGGAAGAATCAATTCCCTTGCCTTTTTCAGTGTTTATAGCCCGTCTGCTTTACTTTGCTCATGGGGCACTTCCCTTCCCTTCCTTCTAAGTACATCTCTCCAAACTCTGCTTCTATTGTCACATCTCTTCTCTTTGACCCTTTGACTCCTTCTTACACAAACCCTGGTAATTATATTGGGTTCACTCACATGATCCAGGATATTCTCAAGACTAACAATTATATCTGAAAATTCAGCTTTGCCAGGTGGGGTTACCGTGATGGTAATTTCATGTGTCAACTTCACTGAGCCACTAGGAACTAAAATATTTGGTATTTGTCAAATATTTTTCTGGATGTTTCTGTGAGGAAGGTTTTGAATGAGATTCAAAGGGTAAGGCAGATTGCCCTCCTACTAATGTGGGTGGCCATCATTCAGTCATTGGAAGGACTGAATAGAACAAAAATGCTGACCCTCTCCTGAGTAAGGGAGAGTCCCTCTGGCTTGCTGCTTTCAGATTAGAACATCAACTTTTTTCTTGCCTTCAGACTTGAACTGAAACATCAGCTCTTCCTGGTTCTTGAGACAGCCAGTCTTTGAACTGGAACTGTGCTATCAGTTCTTCTGTTTCTCAGGCCTTTAGTTCAGACTACAACTAAACCTTTGGCTCTGCTGGATTTTCAGCTTGCCAACTCACATCACAGATCTTAGAATTTGTCAGCCTCCATAATTGCATGAACTTATTCCTTATAATCAATTTCTCTTTCTCTCATAGACAAAACACACACACTCACACACACACACACACACACACACACATTCTACTGGTTCAATTTCTTTAGAGAATTCTGTCTAATAAAGAGAACACAGAGAATAGGTATGGACATCTTTGGGAGGCCATTTTTTTCTCTCTGATTTTAAGAAATGTCAGGGTTATTTCTCATGTGCTAGCCCCTGCAAGACTTTCACTACAAATCTCTAGAGTCCTGCCACAGAAAACTATTTCCCTCTGTCTCCACTTCAATAGGTCAACAACTTAACCAATCACCCACTTCACAAGTGTGAGCACTCTTGTGCTCTGTACTGAGTATACCATTTCCATTAAGTTTCTTGGATCATGATTCTCATTATCGTTATCTTTCTCTCATTTCTTCTTCCAGAGAACTAGTGAATCCTCTCTAATCTAACCTTTTTTTGATATGATTTAAGAGTTAATGTTATCTATCTCTTTTTCTCTACTTCTGTCATCATGTTATTCCCATCTTTCAATATCTGCTATTAGTTACTGTAACAGCCCCTAATAGGGTTGGCTCCATTCATTATTTTTCTCTCTCCATTCTAGTCTTCACAGCATCGTTACAGTAATCTTTTGACAATACAAATATAACTCTATCACAAGGACACAAATATAATTCTATCACGTAAGGCTCATAATCTTTTAGTGGTTACTTACAGTTTCAGTAAAATATTTGAGCCCTGGATGCCTGGGTGGCTCAACAGTTGAGCGTCTGACTCTGGCTCAGGGCGTGATGCCGAGATCCGAGATCAAGCCCCACGTTGGGCTCCTTGCGTGGAGCCAGCCTCTCCCTCCCCCTGTGTCTCTGATTCTCTCTCTGTGTGTGTGTGTGTGTGTGTGTGTGTGTGTGTGTCTCATGAATAAATAAATAAAATTTTAAAAAATATTTGAGGTCTTTGGCTTGACACACGGGGTCCTTCAGAATCAGTCACCAGCCACTTCTTGAGGGTTATGCTCTTGTAATTCTTGCTCACCCATAACCCATGCATCCCTCATTCTATTCACACTAAACTGTTTATAATTCTTTCAGTGAGTCATGTCATCTCTTATTTTCAGGTTTCAGCACACTTTACCTGAAATACGCTTCCTACACCACACCTTTATCTGGCTAAGATTAACTCAAACACCTCCTTCTTGGAGAAACCATTTGAGACTGTTCTAGGCTTTCCTAGTTATATGTCTTTGTGCCCCCTTAAAGTCCCATTATATAAGTATACTTTAATATTACCTTTGCTTAGAAGACCTTTAAAAATGAGACAAACAAGCAAAAATCTGATACAAATTAACTTAGATAATGACTAAATGAATTATTTCACATAAAGCCCCACAAAATATGCTATTGTCAAGTCTCTGGTTCTTTCTTGGGGCAAATAATTGGGTTTTTGCATGCTTCCTTGTGTTGGCTTTATTCTCTGTACTGCCCAATGAATCCAACGTAATTACAAGAAATAATGAAACAAAATGTCTCCTTATTCAAGTCTAAAGGATGAGAGAGAAAACCTTTTCCCCATTATTCTGATTAAACCAACTGGACCAATGGCAGTTGCTAGAAGAAAACTATAATCTCATTCCCGAATTACTAAATCATAAGGTTACTACCCTTAATTTAGACCGGGGATTCTCAATGGTGAGCGCACTGATATTTCAGACCAGAAGATTCCATACTTTGTGCATCATAGATTATTAGCAACACTCTTGGATTGTATGCATTACATGCATCCCCCAGTTATAACAGTGAATAATGTCTTCAGAAATTTCCTAATATCTCCTGATTGGCAACACCACTGCCAATTGAAGAGCACTGGCTTGGACTCGTGAAGGCATACTTTGGATCACTAGCCTTTTGGAGGATTTATGGATAATTTAAGAAAATTAAAGTTTGATTAGAAGAAGGGAAGAATGGATGTATACTAACCAACAGCTGTATTGTAATTATCTTTTGTCTTTGACCCCTACTAGAAAGGACACTTCTAGAAGTTTTATTTTGTTTCTTGCTTCTCCTATCTCAAGGACCTGGCATACACTGTATTCTTAATACATTTTTTTTGAATTAATATATGAATTATGCATTGGAAAAAGGATCTCTTTAGTGCTTTTTCACTTCTGCTCAACAAGCATTATAACATTGATTCTACGAGTATCTATGCTTTCAATGGCAGAATGCTTTCAGGTTTATAACCAAAGATATTGAAAACACATTTTCCAACTATGGGGATAAAGGCAGAGCAATGAAGTAGAAGTGAGGGGTGAAGGAGAGGTGAAGTTACTATTTTTAAGCATGGAAAACTTGTTGTCTAAGGAAAGAAAGGGAGAGAATTACCATGATGGATGTATAAATAAGAGAAGGCATCTGTCTAGACCAGTCACTTGCAAGTTTCTCTGATTTAGGAAGCAAAAGTTGAAACTGTGGCTTGTGACACAATATGCCACTACTGATTTTTCCCATGAACAAACTATTCCTAAATCATTTGTCCCAAGTCAAATCTTGCTGTATTTGGACACCTTGGACTACATGAGTATTTTCTTCATTTCAATCTGTAACTTAATGTAGACATAGCCAATAAACTATGAATTACCTTTTTCCTGGAGATTCACATTGAATCTAGTTGGGTTTTTTTTTTTTTTGAATCTAGTTTTTCTAGTAATAAGGCAATCAGTTTTCATTCTCAGGTTTTGAATTTAATTAAAAGGTTAGTACATGACAAAATAAACTATAATTGTATAAATATTTATATTTATGCTGTGAATATTAGCTTGTGGACATTTAAAGAAAAACTGAAATTCATTATAATCTCAGAGAAGAAATTCATGTAAATGAATGTAATGTTAAGATTGTATATCATATTTAGTTTATTCTAATTGTTGAATTTCATAAAATTTCACAAAATAATGCAATTTCATCATTTTGGCCAAGCATCTGTCTTGAAACCTAAAGCCATGTTGGCTTTCCTTCTAGGTATCTCTCTGGATCATTGTTTATGTGCCAAGCAATTTGTCACATCTCGAGTTTCCGCTTTCATTTAATAACTGAAACCTAAATGTTATGATCAAAAACCACTGGTCTGTTGCTCAGTGATCCATGTGAGAACAGTGAATTTATGTCTCTGTAAATTTGTTAGTCATCTATGAGGAAAAGCAATGCTGACCTCGTAATGTCAAATCCCATTTACAGTTGGTGAATAGGTTGGATGAGGTACTTGATGCCTTTTGAGTTGTATTAAGAAAAACACTTTAGTGTAGGGGGATAAAAGCCTTGCTAAATTAATGTGGAGATTGTAGCCTATCCAAATAATTTATAGTTGAATCCTATCTTCCAGAAGAAAAGAACACAGTTAATAAAGGTTCTGACTTGAGTAAACAGCTTCAGGAAACACATGTTTTTTAGTAAGTACTTGAAGTAGTAACCGTGACCTTCCACCTTCACTGTCTCCTACTTATAACCTTTTCTAAAATCTTATTAGTTAGAAACTGTTTATGGCTTCTGTCACTAGCAGGAATCCCAAGCTCACTGAAAGGACACAAACTGGATTTTAAGATCGTTTCATGTGTCTAGGTCGAAGAATTAGGTTACATAGCACTTTTTAGCCTGTTTTTTAAAAGCTATATTCATCAAGTCAAAAGCAGCATTTTTAGGTAAAACTACTTGTTATGCATTTTCGTGTTTTAATGTCATCAAAGGATAAAACAAGATTTGGCTTGAATTTATTAACTGTTTGCCAAGTTTGCTCCTGTGGTACATGTCAGTACATGATCATTCCCTCCATAATGGGAAAGAGGGTATTTCCCCCAAAATTGCAACCATGACATGTTTTAGAGGAGGAATGTCAAGAGAACAACATCACTTGATGCTGACTACACTACAGAATCTGGGCTGTAGATAATTAGAAAGAAATAGTGTTATATATAAATATTGTTTGATAGGGTTTCTATATTGAAAACCTGAACTGGGGATCCCTGGGTGGCGCAGTGGTTTAGCGCCTGCCTTTGGCCCAGGGTGTGATCCTGGAGACCCGGGATCGAATCCCACGTTGGGCTCCCAGTGCATGGAGCCTGCTTCTCCCTCTGCCTGTGTCTCTGCCTCTCTCTCTCTCTCTCTGTGTGACTATCCTAAATAAATAAAAATTAAAAAAAAAAGAAAAAGAAAACCTGAACTGAAATGTCTGTTTCCATTGCCTGAAGGCTCTCATAACTTCTCTGTTAGATAAATGCAGTATCCTGTCTTCTGTTTCTATTCCCTCCAAACCATCCTATACACTTACTGTGATTAACCTTGTGATTTGTAAATCCAATTGTCTTACTTTCTGTTTTAAATCTTTCTGAGGTTTGGGGCACTTGGGTGGCTCAGTGGTTGAGCATCTGCCTTGGGCTCAGGTCGTGATCCAGGGGTCCTAGGATCGAGTCCTGAATTGGGCTCCCCACAGGGAGCCTGCTTCTCCCTCTGCCTGTGTCTCTGCCTCTCTCTCTGTCTCATGAATAAATAATAAAATATTAAAAACAAATCTTTCTTTGGTTTGGTAATGGCTTCACTTGTTCTGGTTAATGTCCAGACCTTTCTATGATCTGATTTCTGCTTTCTGTTTCCCTCTCACCATCTGTCATTGGTGGGTAAACTGAACCACTCTTCATTCTCCAAGTGCACCCTGCTTGTTTATGCCCCTGTTTGCTCCCATAGTTTTATTGGTCTAGATGGAAATCCCTTCATTCCTGTTCTTCTCTCAAAGTCAGATCAAATGGCCTTCCAAATATTCTCCTTGGGCCTCTTAGACATACATCGTGTACACACACTTATTTTGGTGCCAGGTATCATAAGGATTGAAACTTTTTGTTGTTCTGTCCAACCCATTAGTCAGTGAGCCCCCTGAGGGCCTGGCCATAAAAGGCAAATGCTGGATAAATGTTTGCTGTGTGAAGGAAAGAACAAACCACAAAATGATGGTTGTGTGCTTTCCACATGTGCTTTTCTTCTCCTGTCGATGATCTGTCTCTGGTCAGTGGGAAGCCACCACATAGCCTTCAGAAAAAATGGTTATAGCAGAAATGCTTATTGTAATGTTTATTTTTAACTGCGAAATAGACTCTTAAAAATGAAAGAGAAATGTTTTGAGGAAAGCCAGGCAGAGTTTATACCAAAACATTAGATTGGAGAGAAATTAGAGGAGGAGATAAACTACATTATCCACAGGCCCTAAGAGGACTGCATAGAAGTAACGGGGATGAAGATGGAAGGTGCACAGCAAGGGAAGAGGGATGTGAACATTTGGGAACTTGGAGCGAGGACTGAGCGTGTAGCTTGGAACAAGTCATTTGGGCAGTGGGGGGATTGTGTTGGAGAGACAGGAGGCAGCTCTTCCATTCCTGCTCTTCTCTGCTCTCATTCTGTCCTTCCTGGGTCTGTCTCTGCTGCCCAGTTTCACCCCTTCACACAGAAGGCAGCTGTGGTATTGACAGGAACTCTCCTAACATCCTTTCCTGGGAGGGATACAAAGAGTAAAGTACACTTGTTTTATGCTAAAATGCAACACTAGGGAAGCATAAAGGAATGCCTCAACATGCGAGGTTGGTAGCATCTAATTTATATTTCATTATCTAAAAGGAGATCTAAGAAGGAGTTTGAGGCTGACATTTGTCCTAGACGGTGTTAGTTGGTTTTTGTCCCAGATTTTAAGATTTGGACATTAGAATTATTACTGGAAGATTGTCAATATTTGCAATTTAAGCCCAAAGGCCATTGAGAAGGGTGGGCGCAGTCCCTTTCATTGCTTGGGAAAATAGGCTCAAAAAACATGATAACAAGGTGAACACTGGAGCAAATGCATTTGTATCCTCTTTATCTCAAGCACGGAGCCAATCTGGAACTCTAATTCCTTGAGAAGATGATAAATGTTTTCTGCCAGTCTTTCCAACTGAACAAACTCTGTTTGATTGGTATTAATCACTTCTGGCAGGCGATGCTCAAGCCTGTTCACTGCAATCTAGGTGAAAAGCTTGTCATCAGTATCACCTAATGAAATGAAAGAGTATGAGACAAAGGAAGGAATATTTCCATTTACCTAATCATCAGAGTGTCAACTTAAATAAGATAGGAAGTATTTATTTTCACATGAACAGTTTAAAATGCAAACCTTTAATAAAATTATTTTTTTCTTATTTTTTATTTAAAAAGAAAAATTTTTGAGGAAAGCCTTTCCTTATTTTTTTATTTAAAAAGAAATATTAAGCCAAATAATAATCTTATTTGTTTATGGTAAAAGGATAAAAGGACATTGCTTATTCTTCCAAACTCTCTGTGGCTTTAGAAAATTATCCTAAAACTAAGTTTCCCATGATCCAGAATACACATGTATAGAGAACATATGAACAAAGAAGGACCATCAAGGGCAGGGGTGATCTGGAAAATAGTCCTCTGTGGAACAGGTATTTGTGAATCCCTGTATTCATTTGTTGACACCTATTTCTCAATGCGATGATATCAGGAGGTGGGCTCTGAGAGATAGTTGGGTCATGAGGGCTGAGCTTTCATGAATGAGATGAGAGTCCATATAAAAGGGGCTCCAGGGACCTTCCTTGCCCTTCTGCTCTGTGAGGTTACAGCTGGAAGACTGCCTCAGACAAACTGGGAAGCTGGCTCTTCCTAGATACCAATTCTGTGGGTGCCTTAATCTTGAACTTCCAAGCCTCTAGCACTGTGTGAGAAATAGAAGTCTCTTTTGTGAGCCACCCAGTCTGCGGTATTCTCTTACAGTAGCCCGAGCAGACTAGGATAGACCCTCAGATGGTTAAGTAAGATTTAACAGTCTACAAAGGTATCTGAGGGACGCCTCGAGGCTCACATGACCCCAGGGTACCAGGATCCAGTCCCACATCCGGCTCCCCAGCGCAGCCGCTTCTCCCTCTGCCTGTGTCTCCACCTCTCTGTGTCTCTCATGAATAAATGGATGGAATCTATAAATAAATAAATAAATAAATAAATAAATAAATAAATAAATAAATAATAAAAATGTATCTGAGTTCAAAAACCTCTCTTTGTCATAATTTGATTTTTTTTTCATTATGCTGTGTCATATTCTCTGTAAAAATCTGTCCATTTAAAATGCAAAAGCCCCTGGGGCAGAGGGGTGGAGAGTTCACTCATTCACTTCTTAGAGTGATTCAATCTGATTGTCATCCTCCTAATACCTAGATAACAATAGCTAAATTGGAAGAATAAGTTTGCTTCCTGGAGCAAAACTCAGGCAGAAATTGTAGCATTTTATTTGATAAATCAATTTACTTTTCTGTCTTCTGTCAGAGAACTCATATATATTACTCTTTGAGTTAATGATTACTTTAAATTGTGGGTTAAAGGTGACTTAAGTGCATTCATTAAAATTGATATTTTCAGGGAGGAATAGAACATTTCTTAAAATAAAAACAGTTAATTGATGTTTAATAGGTACCTCTATTATTTTAGTGATTAATTAACTGTATTAATTCATAAGGTGTACCTTGAAGCTGTCACTCACATTTGCAGGTTAACTCAAGGCAATCCTTTTGAAGCCAACTGTTTTGAAGTGAATGAGAAACTTAGGCAACCCACCTAGAGGACAGAAAAAGCAGTTTTTCGAGGATACTATAGTGAACTCAGCAGTTAAATTCAACCTCTTCTCTAAAGACAACATTGGGGTTAGCCTTACAGTGTTGACAGATTTTTAAATACTAAGTGTATGGAATTATGAATGTTAAATAATAAGAAAAACTTAAAAATCTAAGAACAACAACAACAACAACAAAACAAAACCCAAAAAACTAGATTTCACTTCTAGTAGAAAATAATTGTTCAAGATACCTTTTATAAGATTTCAGCTATCAAAAAAATAAAGAATTCAGCTCTCAGTCATATGACTTCCTTCTTTCCTCTTGGCCCAGAAAGGACTTCTCTTTTCAGCATCTGACTTTCAGACATGCACCATCACCATTGTCTTAGGGCATCTCTATCCCGGTGTGGAAGTATTGGTGGCCCATTTTTAACCTGTGAAACCAATAGGAGTGATTCTCAACCACCAAAATTTCAAGTTTTTCAGGGACCTGTTCTTACACTTGAATTATTTTATGTTTGGATAATTCACTGGATAGAGTATTATTTTAAAAAATGTATTCATTTGTAATCTAAAGTCCAGATTTGGATTCATTTACACAAGTATTCCTGAGGATTACAGGAAAGTTCTGGCAGGTACTAGAGATATTGCTTTGTGAAGAATTTAAATGCTGTGAGAATATCTATGTAAGGGCAGACTGACATATTAACACCATAATTAATGGTGTAGCCATCCAGGAGAGGGCTGGGTCTGTGAAGGACAGAAATTATTGTATCGCTTTAGCACACCCAAAAAACATTGACGTGGGAAATAGAGCAGCAAGACTGAAGAAATCTGGGCAGCCCTGGTGGTGTAGTGGGTTAGCACGGCCTGCAGCCCACAGTGTGATCCTGGAGACCTCGGATCAAGTCCCGCATGGGCTTCCTACATGGGGCCTGCTTCTCCCTCTGCCTGTGTCTCTGCCTCTCTCTCTTTCTCTGAATGAATAAAGAAATCTTAAAAAAAAAAAAAAAAAAAAAGACTGAAGAAATCTCACAGTGTGATTTCCAAACACTTAGACTGAGTTCCTCTAAAAATCAAGACTTTTTTTTAAATATAGTTTCTGAGATTGAAGAAAAGAGCCTTAATAAATTCATAAAGTTAAAAAAGTGCTTTTGTTGTTTTTAAAATCTATCTGGTTTTACAACTAATATAAATTAATAATAAATACACAAGTCCTATGAAATAATAAGTATTTATTATATATCTATTATATAATGGAGTATATTACAGGTTTCTCCCAGTATTCAAAAGTACAGAATTCCTAGGAAACCTTTCATAAGCCAAAGTGGCATAAAGCAAAGCAGCATTTATCCTTAATTTTTAGGAACAAAATTTGAGCATTCCCAGACCCCCAGAAAATAACCTTTCTTAGGCTTTTATGATACCTTAGGACACATCTTGCTAACAGATGCACAAAATAAATTAAGATAAAGAACATATGCTCACAGACACAGTTCAAAGCTACGGTAGCTGAGATACTGAGTGTAGTTCCCAGAGAAGGCTCTTCTTGGTGGGGCCAGTCTTGCTGTTCTGGCTTCTTCTCCCTCACTCTTCACCTTTCACTACATCTTACAAACCACTTTCAATCAATATAAAAACTGAATTCTAAAATGTCTCCCTATAATAGAATGCATCATTGTTTCCTGGAACACCCATCATTTTTTATCACATGTGCTATCCTTGGGGAAATTTCTTTTGACTCCTGCCTCTGCCAAAGTAGAAACAAGAAAAACCAGCTTCCCCAATTTTTGTGTCTGGTACCTTGTCTGCAACAATTAAGTAGACTTGTTTGAAGGTCTGATTTAAAAATAAGCAAACTGAGGAGGGAAGTTCCAGACAGAATCAATTGTGTTCATTAGAGAACATGTCAGAGGTGCCTAGCAATAATTGTATGGTCAAGATCCTGCAAAGCAAGTAGCAGTGGCTCTAAACTCTAGTTCCTGGCAATACTATTTGCTACATATCATGACCGTCTGCAGCTTCAGTGGAAGAGGACTGTTTTCTCATTTGGTCAATTTGGTAGCCAGGTTCATAGCACTGTTACTGAAAGCTCACCTGGGAATCTGTCAATGGTTTTCTAGCTTTTTCAGTTCTTGAGCTACCTGATATATTTTTACAAAATTGCTTTCCTGCTTAATCTGCTGGTCAGTTTTTGTAGTTCCAATCTGAAACACATATTAAGGGTTTCCTAAATACAAGTCTTCTCTCCATCCCTGCTAATGAGGGGTCCTGATTCCTCCTATCATCTCCTGATTGGCCTTCTTCTAGGTTCTTCCTCTTCTCCATTTGTCACCTCAGTTAATTTTCTAAATATAAACCTTATCACATCTATGCTTTTTGATTTAATACATGCTACTATAATAGTTTGACAACATTTTCTCATTTGATTCACTTCACCAATGTAAGAATCTCTCTCTCTCTCTCTCTCTCTCTCTCTCTCTCTCTCTCTCTTTCTTTTTTTCTTGTATTTGCTTTCAAAGTCTATTTGGAGCAAGTAGTTGGCCTTTTGGTTGCAAAGGTATGTCTGCAATAAAGGTTTGAGGTTGAAAAATACAATAATTGAGGCTTATTTTTTATACATTGGGTTTGTTTTTAAAATAAAATTAGGGGACGCCTGGGTGGCTCAGTGGTTGGGCGACTGCCTTCCACTTAGGATGTGATCCTGGGTCCTGGAGTCGCTGGATTGACTCCCACATCAGGCTCCCTGCTTGGAGCCTGCTTCTCCCTCTGCCTGGGTCTCTGCCTCTCTCCTCTGTGTCTCTCATGAATAAATAAATAAAATCTTTTTAAAAAATTAAAATAAAAGTGGGTCGTTGAGGAAGAATCCTGGGGAAAATAGGCTGGCATGATAAAGGGCTCAGCCCTTGATCTTCTAGATTTTATACCTGACCTTGTCTTTGTCACACAGTATATTAGAATGACAGATGCCACCAGAGCAAAGATGACAGGAGACTGATCATAAAAAAACAGAACACTAATTTATTAATTTAAATGATTAATAAAAATGCTGAGTGAAAGAAATATTTTCAGCTTGCATATCAGCACATTCTCTCCCTGTAGGCAACCTTCATGGAAAGCATGACAGAAGGTTACTGGCTGCAGCTTCAAATCTGAGCAAGAACTCCTATCCCAATAATTCAAAGATTTCCTGGTCCCAGACTCTGACGACAACATATATGCTGACAGACTGTCATGAAATTAGATAATTGATTTCTCTCAAAGAACTCCGTTTCCCCAGATGGTACGTTGAGAGGCCGGGTCAGTGTTGGTTCCTTGGAATTAGCACTTCTTGTTCATTTCTGTCTCTTTAAGGTGATGTCTGGCTATCTCAGTGAGGACCCACAATGTGCTGATTTTAGAGTTTAATTTTCAAATAACATTTTACATACTCTTCAGTTTTATTCTTGCCACCACCTGTCCTAAGGACATTAGCAGGTTTATGTTTAGTGTTCTAACAGCTGCCCTCTAATACAGTGTCCATTGCTTGTAAGTTCCTTTTTATGGTTATTCTTTACTTTTTCTTTATATTCGTATAGTTATGTAGCTTACTAGAAGTTAGTTATCAAAGTTAGAAGATAAAAATAATATACCTATTTTTACAAAAATCATGCATTTAAAAAAATTTTTTTTATATTTTTTTCCATTAATTTCTAGTGCTAACCAAACAATTCTGGAATTCCTTTCTTCAAGAGAGGTGAAATTTAAGAGAGGTTTGATGAGGATTATTTGCCATATACTACCTAATTAAATTATCATGGACATTTTTAGCAGTAGACTCCACTATAGATGAGATCACTTAGATTAGGTAGTTGGGACAAGGCTAAAATACTTGGTATATACCTCTGTACTTTTGGTTTTTTAGTGTCTATCTTTTAAAAAAATATATTTTATTTATTCATGAAAGAGAGAGAGAGACAAAGGCAAAGACACAGGCAGAGGGAGAAGCAGGTGTGGAGGCCAAGAAAATTAAGGCCATTCCACCTTAAGTTCAGTGTTAGCACAAGTACAGCCATCCCAGGCCATCCCAGGCCCCTGTGAAGAAGAGCTGAAATTTATATCACTTCAGTTACAGGAAAAAAAACAGCTTACAGCTTAACGCCCTAGAAAGCCCCATATCAGAATGAGAACAGAGCTTAATGCCCTTGAAAGCCCCATATCAGAATGTAAACAGAACTTGAGAAATTCCTCCACCCCTTCTGGAGGTCCCCGAGACCAGCCCATAAAACTAAGCTGGAACCCCCCTCGGGGTCCAAGTCCCTGGTCCGCTGTGTCCGGTACACCTGGACCCAAGCATGAGCTTGTTAATAAACCCTCGTGTACTTGCCTCAATGTCGGCTCCTCAGTGGTTTCTCGGATTCGCAATCTTGGCCACAACATGGGCTCCATGCAGGGAGCCTGATGTGGGACACGATCCGGGGACTTGAGGATCATGCCCTGAGCTGAAGGCAGACGCTCAACCGCTGAGCCACCCAGGTGTCCTCTTTAGTATCTCTTTAATCTACAATTTAAAATTTTGTGATTTATAACTCCATAATTTTAAAATCCATACTCTTTCACAGGCCCCAATATTTCTTCCTCTTGATTTTATTTTGCCACAGAGATGTGCCTTTATTATTAATTAATTCTTGGCTCCATCCCAAGTATACTCTTGGTTTTTACTCTTTCTATAATATTCAGAATTACATGACAGGCTTTCATTATTTCACTACATCTCTTTTTTTTCTCCAGCCAATTATTACTAATTCTTAAGACATTTACAGAGTTATCATCTCATTTATGCTAATTTCAATAGTGTTACCTATCTAGTTTAATGTTATCTAGTGTTGCCTCTCTAGTTGAATGGCTTCTGTTGACTTGCTTTCCATTTACTATTTGTTCACTTTTTATTATTAAAAAAGTATTTTCATTATAGAAAATTTAGAAGGTACAGAGAACTTCAAAGAAAAGAGAAAAAAATTGTGCATAATTCCAATGTACAGATATAACAACAAAATATGAAAAGGACTGCATAACACCTTTATAACCAGATGTAGCACTGCTTATATCTTACATGTCTCTATTCTTCATAAAAAGGTTTCCTTTAATTTCCCTCCAAAAAGCGCAGACTTAGTCTCAAAAAACAGTTTCTAAACAGACAATATATTCTCCTAGACACCCAAATTTTCTTCCTGTAATTTTGCTCAAAGGAAAGAAAGTACACATTGACATCTAGTCCTCTGTGTTCTATTCCAGTAGGTTGGCCATATCCTGAGAGTAACATTGCCTTGGCATGGTAATTGAAACTTAGGGTCTAGCATCATCAAAAAAGACCTTTTCATTTTTCTCCCCAAGTCTGTTTCTGTTTTTGAATAGTAGCCTAGTATAGGCTACTAGAAGTGATACCTGGATAAAGATGTTTAAAATAAAGATTATTTTCCCTTTGCGTATATATTCATTTGTAGTGTTTACCTGAGGAAAAGGCTCCTTATACTAACACTTCCCTGAAGTAGCTGCCTCTAAATTTCAAAAGGTTTGGCTTTGGAGGGGCTTTATTTAGTAGTCTAGAAACAAAACCGTAGTTAAAGACTGTTCTTGAGGTCTTATAGATTTTAACTTCTTTCCAATTGTATGGATTTACAAAATAAATACTTACTGAGCAACTATTATGTGCCTGGCCCTCTGGTGGTTCCGAACAACAAAGGCAAACAACAGCTATCTGGGAACTAGAATGTAAAGCAGAAATTAGGTTAAACCTTATAGAAAAAAACAGTTCTGTCTTGATATTCTGGATTTAAAAACAAATAAAAAGACTCTTCTAGGTCAACTGTCCCTATTCCCACTTCTGAAGAAAGGAAATTGTGAATTAGGTAACTGTGATTTTCAAAGTGTTTATATTTCAGGTCTGATTTATAACACTGGTATAGGAGTAAGAAATGGCACTGGAAGTATACTATTACTAGGTACTTTTTAAAAAAAAAAATTATTTATTCATGAGAGACAGAGAGAGGCAGAGATACAGGCAGAGGGAGAAGCAACTCCCTGCAAGGATCTGATGTGGGACTCAATCCTGGATCCCAGGACCACACCCTGAGAAAAGGCAGATGCTCAAACACTGAGCCACCCAGGCATCCCATATTGCTAGGTACTCTTATACATATTATAGAAATATGTGGATTTCATTCTCAGGATAACCCAATTTTACAGAAGAAAAAACTTTACCACAAGTTAAAGAGCTTGCTGAAGCTCACACAGCTAAGCCAATGGCAACTCTAGGATTTGAATCTAATTATTTTCACATCAGAACCCATGCTCTTAACCACAGTATTATCAGTAAACCATTAACTGTCCAGGAAGAGAAAGCTGAAATGCAGAGATAAGTTTGAAGGGGAACACAAGAACTATGAAATGTTGCCATCATTTAGCAGAATGGAAGGTCAAGTGAAGAATAAGGGATGATGTACTGTATATGCCAACTCTTTCTTTAGGCTAGATCTTAAAAACGGCCATAGGAAACTACCACTTACATGACATTGGCCAGAAACTGCTGACATAGTCTCATCTATCTACAAGGAAGTCTGTGCAATATAATCATATTCTGGATGGCAATGTACCTAGCCAGCTGTGTTACTATTATGGATGAAACACAAAATGGATTTATGGAGAAAAGAAGTAGTTTCTGCCATAGCTCTATGCTCTAACTCCACAGCATTATAGTGTGTTTTCCTGGAATTATTTTAAACAACAGATTAAATTCAGAAGACAAAATGCCTACTGTACACTATATATCTTTTTAAAAAAATATTTTATTGATTTGTTTATTTGAAATAGAGAGAGGCAACAGAGGGAGGGGCAAAAAGTGAGGGAGAGTGACAAGCAGACTCCATGCTAAGCTAGGAGCCCGATGGGGGGCTCAAACTCACAAACCTGAGATCATGACCTGAGCTGAAATCAAGAGTCAGAGCTAAACCAAAAGAGCCTCCCAGGTTCCTCTATATTATGACCCTTTCATGTAAAGATTAATGTAAGTGATTTTACACTTTGAAAATTAGCAAGGAAATTAACAATATTTTAGTCATCATCTAAATACTGTGTATATGTACAGATAATAGAGAATAAAATAGATAATATATAAGCAGCTTATTCTATGGATCCTTTCCAGTCCCACCATGTCACCTTCTGCTTGAAAGCATCCAATGCTCTTCCATTTCGCTCAGAGTAAAAGCAAAGTTTTTCAATGGCTTACAAGACTCTATCTGATCCCATTCTTCTCCTTTCTATCTCCATTTCCTATTGCTCTCCCCTCACTCCTTCCCTCCCTCCCCCCCCATATTCCCTGTCATTCCCAGAACAGCTGTGACACACTGGCCCCTGGGTATTGTGCTAGCAAGCTCCAGCGGAATGATGCCCCCAGATACCCCTGGAGCTATTTCTCTCCCCTCCTTCAAGCCTCTTCCATTTGTGTTACTCTCCCATGACCACCTTTTCAAACAACACTCATCTCCAAGCTGAGCATTTTCTGGCCATCTTCCCTGCTTTATTCTCTCAGCAATACTCGGTACCTTGAAGATTCTATGTCATCTCCTTGCTGTAAATTTCTTCTCTATTGTCTATCTTCCTCCACTAGAATGCCACTCTCAGGGAAGTCATCTCCGCCAAAGTTATCCTCTTAGAAAGAGGCTTGGCAACCAATAGTAACTCACTGAATAGGTTAGATGGTTACAAATGTGAGAGTAAGTGAGCCTCTTCCTCCACTAGTCAGTTTAAGTTACTAATGCTATGTTGTTTTTACTTTTAGCACTGGAACACTATCTGTTGACTATTCTTCAAACATCTTTTAATTAAAATGGTCTCTATTTTTAGAACAAGTAAATATTTTAGAGCTCTGGAACCACAGAAACGCAAGAGTGATGTGTAATGCTCAGCACGGATACTTTAAATCTCAAAGCAGGTTGCCCAACTATTTTACCACCCCTCTCCATTTAAAGCCTGAGGGCTTACTCTCTTAAATCATCCACTTTGTGAAGCAGAAATGCTACTCCAGCTCCACAGTTTTGAAAGAGCTGCTTGAATTGTCTTTGTGTTCTACCACATTGTGCCTCCACTTCCTTTCCTGATTTATTTTGCAGGGAAATCTAATTTCTTTCCTAAATTAGAGCTGTGTGCTGCCAGTTTTGATATTTTACTATCCACATTCTCATCAGTGTTATCAGCTCTAAACTTCTGAATCAAAAGCATCACAGAGAATTGTTTTGGAATATATGTTTTGATTGAAGTACCCTCTTATTTAAACATATCAAAATTAATTGTGCTTCTCATACAAATGTCTGTGTGTGTCTTTGCATATTAGATTGTCTCTTAAATGCTGGCAAGAATTTAAGACTCTGTCCTTGGTGATGACAGAATTGGACCTGACTTGAAGACTATTGCTATTTCTCTTATTAGCAAAACAATTGTTGCATATTTTCTGAGGGTATTTGTTTTAGTTCAAATCTTAAATAATATCCCATAAAGTCATATTATGACATTTCACGGTTTGACAGAATAGTTATTTATTGCAGGTAAACTCTCAAAGATTTCTGAGAGACATTAAACTATTAGATAACACCAAAAAAAAAAAAAAAAAAGCATGTGTATTATTTGTGGCCAACTTAAGTTGCTTTTGAATTTTGAAGATAGAAGTGTATTTAGTTAATTATATCCATTCATGAGATTCATTTCTTTCTTTGGTAAATTTTTGGAAAGCACGTAAGATTTGATATGTGTATATGTGTTTGTGTGTGTGCATATTATGCACATGTGTTAAGTGCAGGTTGTTTAAATTTCATTATGAGTGTCATTTGTGTACCTGGGTAGAATTATAATGGTGCACTACAAAATCTGCCTTACAGCTAGGAATATGAAATACCAATTATGTTCATCAGGACATCAATTTGTCATCATGTGCAAGGATATTTATGCAAAGGTTTAATTTCCTTTTCCTTTATTATTAATGATGCTTTATACTTGACAGAAATTCCATCTTGAACGCTTCTTAGAATCATTAATCCTCATGATATGTATGAAGTACTTAAGAATTCTTATCCATACTTTGAAATGGGAAAAGTAAAAAACAGCTAACACGGATAAGTAGTTTATGTCATAGAAAAGTAGTCTTTTCTATCAAAAGAATGGTTCACATAGAAAACATGGCTGAGCAGAAACAAGTTGATCATTCTTTATTTAGTTAGCCTTTTAATTTTTTCATATGTTTATGCATGTGTGCATAGAATAATTTATAGCTTCAGGAGAATCCAGACATTAAAAGATTATTATCTTTTCTTTTGTTATGGACTAGCATCTGAATGTCTTTTCTTATATTCAATACTGTTTCAATAGTGAAGACTGTGCTAATTTTTAAAAAAGCCCATTTGAGACATCTGGTCTATTTAGAGCCTCATCTCACATAATTATGTTTTACTTCAGGTGACTTTAAAATTTGTAATATTTCTATTCACTGTTTTAATTGGAGGTAGACTGGTGGCTTTTTTATGTTGTTCAGATCAGTTATTTTCCAGGGCTGAAAATAATTTCATGTAGAAATCAGATAAAATCCTAGCTATTAACATTCACATGTTACAATTTAAAAAAAAATGAAAATGAAATTTAGCAAAGAACTGATTCTAAAGAAAGGATGATGAAGACATTTTCTGGAATAGGATCCTGAAGGAGATTTTTAAAGATACAAGAAGTATTCCTATTAAAGGGGAGAAAACACTGAAAAATGAAAAGTATAGACCCTCATAGCTTAAAAAAAAAAAAGCATAACAAAGAATGATAAATGGCAGCAACCTATTTTTCATTCTGCTTTTGGTTATCATTTATTCAGTCCTTCTTTTCTGTTCCCTGGGCAATTTGTTCCTGCCTTTGCTAGAGCACTTCTAGCTCTGTAACTCATATCCTGATATAAGCCTCCCTGCCTTTAGCCTACAGGCAACCCAAGGTCAGGGACAGAATGCAAAGCATCTTCATACACTTATTTCTTCTACAGCACCTAGCAGATACTAAGTACTCAATAAACATTTGCTGAATGAAAGAGATAAAGGAAATTACTAGGATACAGAAAGTGAGCACATGCAGAGACATTTAATTGCAGTGGGAATGGTTGAGAAATCCCATGTTTAGTGCACAGCAAATTTTTTGCCCTCTGAGTCCCACATGTACAAGCCTAGTTCTGCCTTCACTTAGCTATTTGAGTAACAGTAAATCTCTACAGGCTCCTTTTCTTTTGTTTATGATTTGTTTGTTTTTGTTTTCTATTCTTTTTCCTTTTCAGCCTCTGTTCTATTGTCTCCTTATAGCCTTAAAATAGCCTAGCAAGGGCGCAGGAAAATTCTGCTTAGCTTATGCGCCTTTCATAACTGAGACATTTACAAAAGGCAGATGCTGGTTTAAAAATATGTGTTTTAGTAGTTCAGAGAGTTGTAGAAGTAAATGTATAAGGATTTAAAGACAAAAAGATTTTTTAGAATCCTCCTTTTACTTTCAATAGCTCGTTAAAACAATTTTTGTAGTTGTAAAAATAGTATTTGGGCATAAATTTGTCAATCCTCTGCCTTTCTCAATAATTTTACCAACTCCTTTTGCTCTCTCTCAGATGATACCTTCACATCTCAGGATTTCCTTATCTCATTACAAAGTCAATGAGATACTATTTAGCATTCATTTATATACCTTTTAGTATTTCTATATGTCATTTTTAGTTCTTCACAAATATTAGCTAATTTAAACCTCAAAAATCACCTTCAGGTAGGTGGTATGATTAACCTCATTTTACAGAAGAAAAAAACCTTGACATAAGTCATAGCTATAAAGCTAGTAATTATTAAAAATTAGGATTTAAAACCAGAGGTCTGACTTCAAAATTCAAAGTAATGCTATTTCTCAAATGCACTGCAACTTTTAACTTTTAAGTTAACACAAAGAAACTAAACATTTATGTTTTAAATCAAAAGAAATACTTTCCATACCGACCAATCCAGATGTGGCAATAAGCAAGTTGAAGCAGATTTTGACCACCCAATCCACTTAGCAGTAACCTTCCTCCTCCTGGAGGTATTTCTTTTAATCAGCTGCTCTCTGAAAACACATTCTTTTGTTTAGAATGTTTATGTACATACATTACTTCTTCAAGTGTCTTTGACATAATAAGAATTTGTAAGTTCTGATGTGGGGTTTCATAAAACGACTTCAGAAGACCATGAGTGCCCTAATGGTAAATTCCCTGTAAGGATAATATTATATACCTATATATTTTTTTTCTGAATGTATATCTGTAGCTTTTGTCAAATTCTCAAGTGACCTAAAAAAGTAGAAATATTCTGTTTTACATGCAATTAACATTTATTGAGGACATGTAAGGTGTTAAGTATAATGTCAAAAAGGGTTTTCAATTTCATTAATTTTTTTTTTTCAGGATTTATCCATCTATTTGATAGAGCACAAGCAGAAGGGGCAGAGGGGGAAGGAGAGACTCCATACTGAACATGGGGCTCAAGGTGGAGCTTCACATGGGCTTTATGTGGGGCTCTATCTCAGAACCCTGAGATTGGACCAGAGCCAAAAGCAAGAGTTGGATGCTTAATGAACTGCATTGCACAGGGGCCCCTCGATATTATTAATATTAATAGAGATTCTCAAAGGGCAGAAACTTTGTGGATCTTTGTATCCTGATCCTTAGCTTTTTGTCAAGCATTTAATGGCTATTTAATTAATATCTGTTTAATAAATTAATGGGGTGTGGGGTGCCTCAGTCTGTTGGGCATCTGCCATCAGCTCAGTCGCTATCTCAGGGTCCTGGGATTGAGACTGCCTCAGGTTCTCTGCTCAGTGGGGAGTCTACTTGTCCCTCTCCTTCTCCCTCTGTCCCTCTTCTCATTTGTGTACGCATGCACTCATGCTCTCAAATAAATAAAATATTTTTAATTAAATAAAAATTAATTAATTTGTTAATTAATAGAGTGTTTGGTGCCTATGTATGTATCATAAATGATTTGCACATGACTCTACAATCAACTCTAAATAGCAAGGATACTGTCATCAGTGCTCTACCTAATTACCAAAGAAAGCCCTCTACTTTCAACTGAGTCCTTTTAGGAAGCATAATAAAACCTATTAGTATCTTATTTAACTAATAGAATGTGTAAATTACAAAGTGATTAACATTATCAATATGACATTTCTCCATTAATTATTATAGTTTGTCAAGAATCAAATATGACTATTTTATCAGATGTTTTATCTTTCTTTCTTAAAAATTTTCCTTTGATTTTTTGCCTTGACTTTTTTCTTAACTTTTTCTATTGATTTTTCTACAAAGAAATTCACAGATCATAGGTGTAACACCTATACTAAGTATAATACTTTGATGACTTTTGACAAATGTGCACACTCATATAGTCAATACCATATCAAGATGAAAAACATTCCTACACCCACCTTTTCCAAGCAGAACTTAAATTTTCTATGATAGAGTATTATTACCTTTCTAGAACTTCAAATAGATGAAAACATACAGAATGTATTAATTCTATCGGTCCTTTTTACTTATCATAATGTCTATGAAATTCAGCTGTATTGTATTAGTAAGTTTTGTTCCTTTTTATTACTAAGTATATTTCACTGCATGGACATATCATATATTTTTAATTTGTTTTCCTATTAATATACATCTAAGTCTTTCCAAGTTGGGGCTACAATAAACCTGCTGTGAACTATTGTACAAGTCTTTTTGAGAGTATAGTTGTCCATCTCTTTTGTATAAATGCCTAAGATTTGAGTTTGTAAATTTATTTTTAACCAAATTGAGAAATCTACTGGTTGAGTTTTGTTTCCATTTTTAAGCTGCCCCATTCTCTTCTTTTCTTTTGGGTAAATTCAATGCTTTTTAGACTTTTTGATATTGTCATATAAGTCCCTGAGATTCTGTTTATCTTCATTCTATTTTTTTTTTTTTACTTTCTATTGGATACTTTCTATTGATCTATCTTGAGAGTTGTTCTCTCCTCTGTCATCTCTATTTTGCTTTGAATACTATACAGTGTTTAATATCAGCCATTACATTTCTTGTCTTTTAGAATTTCTTTGTTCCTTTTATTGTTCCTACTTTTCTGCTGAGCTTTTCCATCTTTTCATTCAGTATGAGATGTTTCTTTTTTTTTTTTTAATTTTTTTTAATTTTTAATTTTTTATTTTTTTTATTTATGATAGTCACAGAGAGAGAGAGAGAGAGAGGCAGAGACATAGGCAGAGGGAGAAGCAGGCTCCATGCACCGGGAGCCTGATGTGGGATTCGATCCCGGGTCTCCAGGATCGCGCCCTGGGCCAAAGGCAAGCGCCAAACCACTGCGCCACCCAGGGATCCCGAGATGTTTCTTTACTTCATTGAGCATAGTTAAATAACTGCTTTAATGACCTCATGTTACCTATAAACATCTGGGTCATCGCAGAATTGGCAGATTGTTTTTTCTGTATAATCTGTAGTTCTTTTTTTCCTATGAGAATGAATCAAAACTTCTTAATTCTTTGTATATTAATTTTGTACTATATCCTACATATTGCAGATTCTATGCTATAGATTTCTTCCATATTCTTCTGAACAGTGTCAATTTATTTGATTAGACACAAGCTGCATTTCTGTCTCCTGGAGCTCAAACCTCATTTTTCTTTTAAGTTTTTATTTAAATTCCAGTTCGTTAACAAACAGTGTAATACTGTTTCAGGTGTAGAATATAGTGATTCAGCACTTATATACGACACCCAGTGCTCATCACAGCAAGTGCCCTCCTTATTCCCCATCACCTATTTCACCCATCTCCATCCCCCACCTTCTAGAAACCATCAGTTTCTTCTCTATAGTTAAGAGTGTTTCTAAAAAAAAAAAAAAAAAAAAAAAAAAAAGTCAGTTTCTTGCTTTGCCTCTCACTGTCTTTTTGTCCCTTTATTTGGTTTCTTAAATTCTACCTATGAATGAAATCATGTGTTATTTGTTTCTTTCTGATTGACTTATTTTACTTAACATAGTACTCTCTAGCTCTATCCACAAAATTGCAAGATTTCATTCTTTTTATGGATGAGCAATATTCCACTGTATATATGTAGATGTATATCTATGCACATATATATGTATGTACTGCATCTTCCCTATCCATTCATCAGCTAATGGACATTTGGGCTGTTTCATAATTTGGCTATTGTTGGTAATGCTGCTATAAGCATCGGGATGCATAAATCCCTTTGAATTAGTACTTTTGGATTCTTTGGGTAAATACTCAGTAGTGCAATTGTTGGATTATAGAGTTTAACTTTTTGAGGAAACTCCATACTGTTTTCCAGAGTGGCTGCCCCAGTTTTCGTTCCTACCCATAGTGCAGCAGCATTCCCCTTTCTCCACATCCTTGCTAACACCTGTTGTTTCTTGTGCTGTTGATTTTAGTCACTCTAACAGATGTGAAGTAACATATTACTGTACTTTTGATTTGTATTGCCTTGATGATGAGTGATATTAAATATATTTTCATGTATCTATTAGTCATCTGTAAGTCTACTTTGGAAAACTGTCTATTCATGTCTTCTGCCCATATCTTTTGGATTATTTGTGTTTGGGTGTTGAGTTGTATCAGTTGTTTATATATTTTGGATACTAACCTTTTATCAGGGTTAGTGATTCCTCTTCTTTGGCACTCTCTTTACTATCATTCCACTTTCTCCACATTCCAGCTCTATTGAAATAGAATTCCGGATCATAAGGGATTTCTGGATCATACGGTAGTTCTATTTTTAATTTCCTGAAAAATCTCCATACTATTTTCCACAATGACTATCAATTTATCAATTTACATTCCACTAGCAGTGTATAAAGTTTCTCCTTTCTTTACACTCTCACCAACATGTGTTTTTTTCTGATAATAGTCATCTTAACATGTGTGAGGTGCTATCTCATCATGACCACCCCACATTCTACATTTGGTTTATTTTACCAGAACTCTATCCTCCAATTCTTCAGACTACAAACACTGCAAGTTTTTTAAATCAGTTTTAACCCTGGAGCTAAATGTAGTAAAAGCAAGAACTCATCCTATAATGAATTCCACTCCTAGATTGTATCTTTTCTCTATAATCTGTCTTTTTTGTTGTTGTTGTTCATTTTCTGAAGGCTTCAGGTTGTATTTTTTTATTGGGGTTTTGCTTCAAGTTATAGCTCTTATCTCAGCAAGGGTCACTCTTGTAGGAGCTTATACAGCTAAAATTAAAATAGAACTAGTCAACAATACATGTTTTTATTTTTATAAAGATCTTATTTATTTATTTGAGAGAGAGAGAGAGAGAGAGCACAAGAAGGGGGAGGGGCACAGATAAAGGGAGAAGCGGACTCCCTGCTGAGCAGGAAGCCTGATGTGGGGCTGGATCCCAGAACCCCAGGATCATGATCTGAGCCAAAGGCAGATGCTTAACCAACTGAACCACCCAGGTGCCCCAATACATATGTTTTTTGAATATATACAGAAAGGATTTTTTTTTTTACATTTGTCAACATATTTACCCTTTATGGAATTTTTTCATGTATATAAGAGCTTTGTATCAGTCAAAGTTTTCAAACAGATTCAATGTGCTATAGATATCTTGTTGAGATATATATGTATATATGTACATATACAGAGATATAGAGAATTTTGAAGAATTAGGTCATGTGACTGTGAGGTTGGCAAAGTCTGAAATCTGCAGGACAAGCAAGCAAGCTGGAAACTCAGACAAAATATTTATGTATCAGTCTTGAGACAGGTACCCAACTTCTTTGGGAAAACTCACTTTTTGCTCTTAATGCTTTTAAGTACTTAAGTGAGGCTCACCCACATGATGGAGGATAATCTGCTTTACCTAAAGTCAACTGATTGTAAATGTTACATCTACAAAATACTTATATAATAGCATCCAACCTAGTATGTGATTAACTAACTGGACATCAAAGCCTAGTCAAGTTGACAATAAAAGTAACCATCACAAGTTTTGTCTAGATTGACATTTCTTCATCCCAAAGAATTTCCATTAACATTTCTTAGTGCACATCGGCTGGTAGCAGATTCTCTTAGCTTTTGTGTATACAAATAACTTTTACTTTGCCATAATTTTACAGGATATTTTTGCTGGGCAGAATTCAGGTTTGACAGGTTTTTCTTTCATTTTAAAAATGTTCCACTAGCTTCCCAATTGCATTTTTTTCCTGATCAGAAGTCAGTTGTATTTATATCCCTTTATGTAATATATATTTCTTTTTGAAAATTTCTTTGAAGATTTTTTCTTTCCCTCTTCCCCTCCTTTCTGATTTATTATTTTTCTTTTAGAAAATTTAACTGTGACATTGTTATGTGTATGTAGATTCTTTGTGTGTTATTTTGCTTCAAGTTCTTTTGAGTTTCTTGGAAATGAAGGATAGATTTTTATTTTGGAAAACAAAAATAAAAGCACAATTATGTTTCTGCTCCTAAATATATAAACTCCTTGACTATTCATTTCAATGCCTTTATCATCTCTAGAACTATTACTGCCTTTTTTCCCCAGGTCATGTGCTCTTGCTTCTTCACATGCCTAACAATTGTGTGCTGGCTATTGTGGATGTTATATTGTTGAGAGTTTATATCGATGTCTTACTTTAAAGAACATTGACTTTTATCATAGCAAGCAGGTGGATCATCTTGACTCTTTTGTGTTTTCTTTCCCCCAATGTTATTTTCAGAATAGGTCTATGGTAGCTCTGAGTCCACAGCGCTACTCCAAAGATACATTCTTTCTGGTATCTTATTTGAATGCCCAGTATGCTCAGTGCAATCTCCACTCTACTTTTTGGAACTTCTACATCACCCAGTAATATGTGACATCCAGAATTATGGCTTAGATCAGTTTTCAAATAGATGTTCCTTTCCATGCTATTCAGATTTTCTCCCTTCCTATGGGTAGTTTAGTATTTGGCAAAGACAGAATTTGAGGTTCCTTCTCTCTATAACTCCCATCCTTTTTTGCCACTTCTATTTACCACCACCTTGCTCAATGAAATAACCATGATCTCCCTAGGCTTTAGCACCCGGTTCTGTGGTCCATTTACTACAAGAGAGTTGAAACTGGCAGACATTTTGCTAAGTGAAACCAGACAGAAAAGACAAATACTATATGTTATCACTTATATGTGGACTCTTAAAGGAAAGAAAGAAAAAAAAGAAAGAAGAAAGAAAGAAGAAAAGAAGAAAGAAAGAAAGAAAGAAAGAAAGAAAGAAAGAAAGAAAGAAGAAAGAAATAGAAAGAAAAAGAAAAGAAAGGAAGGAAGGAAGAAAACAAGCTGATTTCATAGAGAGTAGAATGGTAGTTGCCAGAGGTTGGAGGTGGGGATGGAAAGATTTAGATCAAAGAATACAAAAATTCTATTATAAGATAACTAAGTTCTGAGAATCTAATGTACAGCTTAATAATTATAATTAAAAATGCTGTGTTTATGTGTCAATAATATTTGAAATTTGTGAGATAAGATCTTAAGCATTCTCACAACAGTCATAAAATAATTATGATAAAAATCAAGATATGAATACAATTGCATAAATACTGCAATCTAGATAAAGATGGCATTATTTAAAACCATTATTGTTAAGCAATATTATCATCACATGGTTTCACTTATTTTTTCATTGAGGAAACATACATTTAATTTTAAAAAGGTTGAAAAAAATTGTTTTGTAATGTGGTGGATATATAACATCTAAAATGCATGTTATTTTAATATACATTTTGATGTCAAAGCTCATTTCGATTTTTTTGAAGAATCTTGTCAAATGTTATTTCAATTCATCTACATTTTACATTTAAAATATATAAATATCATATTTTGCATGTATATTTAATTATATTATAATTATTAATTTTTAGTGATGGTATTGTTTTTTAGTTACTCACATATTTAAACTTTGAACACTTCTGACTTTAGTAAGACATTTTAAAGTAGTTTTCTTTTTTGGACAATTCATAAAAATTTCATACACTGCATCTCCTTTAAGATTTTCAGGGAATATTACTTTTAACAACTGACAAATTATTCACTAAAGTTTGATTAATTAAACAGATTTGAAAGACCCCCATATTTTAAAAATTTAATAGAAATTTACACTGAATCAAAAAACTGTCATTGTCACTAGATCATTTTTTTTGATGGGTATAGAAAATGTAATATATTGGTTTTATTCAAATTCTATTCTAATCCTCTATTAGAATAATTGAAATTATTCAAAAAAGTTAATTCTGGTTAGGGAATTCATTTGTGGAGTTCTATTTCTGAATTATAACTTTTTTAAAAAAATCATTTTATTCTGTCTCCCTTAATGACTGAATTTAAAATTAACTTCAATTTTAAATTTAGTATTCAAAGGAAGAAGATAATTATCCTTATTGACACTTACAATCACATGTAAACCACTTTAATATGTTTTTTTTAATCAGAAATAAAGTAATATTTCAGAAATATCATCTTATTATCTGGTATTTTTCATGTGAACCAATTTTAGCTGTTTATAAAAGATCTGACTATGATGTTTTCAAGCTTAATGTAAAAGTCATTAGTGTTCTTTTTCTCAATGTCAAAATAAATTTCTCTAATTTCATAGTCTCAACAGCTATTTTACCTTCCAGATGTTACAAAAGAATAAAATATCAATAAGACTATTAGAAGGTGTTTAGGATTATAAGTATGTCTCTTAAAGCAGAATAAAATTATATAATTTTAAATGTTTTTATATATAATTATAACTTCTGAAATAAATTCAGTATGTTAAACATAGTTTTAATTTTCACAGATTTAAAATAATAATCTTTTTTCTAATATTAATATTTCCAATATTTAGACATAATGACAAAATCTCAAACTGTAAAATATAAACTTTAGTTCTGATACACTTCAAAATATTGGAGACTCAAGGTTACTGAATCAAAATCAGTATCTTCTTAGTATGATATAAATGCCTTCAAGAGCAGAACAAATTAATCTAAAGGTGGAAAGGATCACAAGAGAATCTCTATTTTCTGGGTTTAAGCAGTAACATAGTGTAGCTATCCTAGAAACATAATACCTAAAATCAAATACATACAATACCAATTTATTTTTTAGTTTATTAATCTTACCATCTAGAAAATGTTTACATTTATGTTATTCAGAGAGCTGGAGTGATATTTTTATCATTCTATAATTAGGGTAGATGTACTCTCCTCCATACTCCAGTTTGAGATATAATTGATAGACCTCACTGTTTAAGATATAGACCATCATGGTGTGACTTACATATAATGAAATGATTATCACCATAAGCTTAGTTAGCATTCATCATCTCACATAGATATAATAAAAAGAAAAAAACATTTTTTGTGTGGTGAGAAATCTTAGGAATTACACTCAACATTTTTTATGTATATCATACAGGTGTGTTAACTATAGTCATGCTGTATATTACATCCCTAGTAATGAATTAATCTTACAACTGGAAGTTTGCTCCTTTTGATCACCTTTCTTCTAGTTCCCCTTCCTCCACCTCCAGCTCTGGTAATCACAAATCTGATCCCTTTTTCTATGACTTTGTTGTTTGTTTTTATATGCCACACATAAATGAGATCATACAGTATTTGTCTTTCTCTGACTTACTTCGCTTAGCATGATGCCCTCAAGGTTTTAACCATGTTGTCACAAATGACAGGATTTCAGATGAACTTTCTT
The DNA here is from genome assembly GCF_048418805.1 of Vulpes vulpes. Classification (NCBI taxonomy): domain Eukaryota; kingdom Metazoa; phylum Chordata; class Mammalia; order Carnivora; family Canidae; genus Vulpes; species Vulpes vulpes. The sequence goes on from NC_132794.1 coordinate 38,038,613, forward strand.
AACAGTTTGAAATATAATTCTTATGCCATACATTTCACTTACTTAATGTGCACAATCTAATGGCTTTTTGGAAAAACAGAGTTGGACAAACATCACTAAAAGAAACTGAACACATTAGCAGTCTCTCTCCATTTTTTTCAATGTCTCCAGCCCTAGGCAACCACTAATCTACCCTCAGTCTCCACAGATTTGTAAATTTATATTTGTACATGAATTGTACAATATGAGGCCTATTATTGTCTGGTTTCTTTTACTTAGCATAATTTCAAGATTCATTCATGTTCTAGAATGTACTACATTACCTTTTTTTAAAGATTTTATTTATTTGTTCATGAGAGACATGCAGAGAGAGAGAGAGAGAGGCAGAGACACAGGCAGAGAGAGAAGCAGGCTCCATGCAGGGAGCCCGATGTGGGATTAGATCCTGGAACCTCGGGTTCACGCCCTGAGAGGAAGGGTAGCTCAACTGCTACCTTTAGTAGCATAAACATGTCCCTACTTTTTTTTTTTTTTGCCAAATAACATCGGCAAAAAATGTTATTTTTATAAACATTGTTTATACATTTATCAATTGAAGGACATTTCGTCTATTTTCCTTCTTTAACTGTTATGAATTATGCTGCTATGAACATTTATGTACGTGTTTTCATAGAGGTATGTTTTAATTTCTTTTAGGTATATACCTCACAGTGGGTCATATGGCAGCTCACATGTTTCACATTGTGAGAATAGCCAAATCCTTTTCCGAAGTAGCTACAGTAGTTCTTGTTCTATCTAGTAATGTATAAGGATCTCAATTTCTTTATATTCTTGTCAACACTTGACATTATTTGTCTTTTTGATTACAGCCATCCTAGTGGGGAAGAAGTAGTAGCCTATTTCTTATTGTGGTATTGGTTGTATTCTTCTAATGGCTAATCACATATAACACTTTTCATGTACTTATAAGCTATTTGGATATCTTTGGGAAAATGTATATTCAGATCTTTTGCACATTTTTAAATTACATTACCTGTCTGGATACAAGTCCTTTACCAAATATATGCTCTGCAAATATTTTTTCCAATTCTATCAGTTGTCACTGCACTTTCTTGATGATATCTTTTGAAGCACATGTTTGTTTTTTAAATTTGACTTCAATTAGTTGTCATACAGTGAATTATTAGTTTTAGAGGTTGATTCAGTGATTCATCAGTCTTACATAGTACCCAGTGCTCATTACATCATGTGCTCTCCCCAATGTCCATCAACCAGTTACCCCATTCCCCTACCACCCTCCCCTCCAGCAACCCTCAGTTCATTTCTTATGATTAAGAGTCTCTTATGGTTTGTCTATCTGATTTCATCTTGTTTTATCTTTCTTTCCCTTACCTTATGATCCACTGTTTTGTTTCTTAAATTCCATATATGAGTGAGATCATATGATAATTGTTTTTCTCTGATTGGCTTATTTCACTTAGCATAATACCCTCTCCTTATATACCACATCTTATTTATTTGTCAATGGACATCTGAGCTCTTTCCATAGTTTGGCTATTGTGGACACTGATGCTATAAACATTGGGATGCAGGTGCCCCTTGGGATCACTACATTTGTACCTAAATACATAGTAGTGCAAATGCTGGCTTGTAGATTAGTTCTATTTTCACCTGTTTGAGGAACCTCCGTATTGTTTTCCAGAGTGGCTGCACCAGCTTGCATTCCCACCAACAGTGTAACATGATTCCCTTTTCTCTGCATGCTCACTAACATTTGCTGTTTCCTGACTTGTTAATTTTAGCCATTCTAACTAGTGTGAGGCATTGTTTCACTGTGGTTTTGATTCGTATCTCCTGATACCGAGTGATGTTGAACATTTTTTCATGCCTATTGGTCATTTGTATGTCTTCTTTGGAGAAATGTATGCTCATTTCTTGATTGCATTATGTGTTCTTTGGGTGTTGAGTTTGATAAATTCTTTATAGATTTGTATAACAGCCCTTTATCTGATAAGACATTTGCAAATATCTTCTCCCATTCTATTAGTTGTCTTTTGGTTTTGTCAACTGTTTCCTTTGCTGTACGAAAGCTTTTTATCTCCATGAAGTCCCACTAGTTCATCTTTGCTTTTGTTTCCCTTGCCTTTCCCTTCCTAGCAAGAAGGTGCTGCAGCCGAGGTCACAGAGGTTGCTGCCTATGTTCTTCTCTAGGATTTTGATGGATTCTTGTCTCACATTTAGGATTTTCATCCATTTTGAGGCTATTTTAATGCACAGTGTAAGAAAGTAGTCCAGTTTCATTCTTCTGCATGTGGCTGTCCAATTTTCCCTGCACCATTTGTTGAAAAGGACTGACTTTTTTTCCATTGGATAGTCTTTCCTTCTTTATCAAAGATTAGTTGAGCATAGAGGTGAAGGTCCATTTCTGGGTTCTCTATTCTGTTCCATTGATCTATGCATCTGCTTTTGGAAGCACATGAGTTTTTTAATTTTGATGAGGTTCAATTTATTTTGTCTTTTATCATTTAAGCTTTTGGTGCTATACCCAAGAAGCTTTTTCAAAAGTTTTGAAGTTTTGTTTTATTTTGCTTTGTTTTTACCAAAGTCAGAAAGATTTACTGTTATGTTTTCTTCTAAAATCTTCATAGTTTTGGATCTTATTTTTGTATTCTGTAACTGGAGCAGCCACTCTGGAAAACAGTATTGAAGTTCCTCAAAAAGTTAAAAATAGGGCAGCCCGGTCAGCTCAGCAGTTTAGCTTAGCGCCACCTTCAGCCTAGGGCGTGATCCTGGAGACCCGGGATCAAGTCCCACATCAGGCTCCCTGCATGGAGCCTGCTTCTCCCTCTGCCTGTGTCTCTGCGCCTCTCTCTCTCTTTCTCTCTCTCATGAATAAATAAATAAAATCTTTTTAAAAAGTTAAAAATAGAACTACCACCCAGTAGTTGTCTATTAGGTATTTATCCAGAAAATACAAAAATACTAACCCAAAGGAATATGTGCACCCCAATGTTTATAGCAACATTATCTACCATAGCCAAATTAGGGAAATAGCCTAAGTGTCCATTGACTGATGAATGGATAAAGAAAATGTGGTATGTGTATATACAGTGGAATATTAGTCATCCATAAAAAAGAATGAAATATTGCCAACTGCAACAACATAAATGGAACTAGAATTATGCTAAGTGAAATAAGTCATCCAGAGAAAAACAAATACTATACAATTTCACTATATGTAGAATTTAAGAAACAAAACAAATGGGCAAAAGAAAAAAAAAGTGAGAGGCAAAGCAAAAAGACATACACTTAACTATAGAGAACAAAGTGATGGGTACCAAAAGGAGGTGGGTGGGGGATGGGTTAAACAGGTGATGGGATTAAGGAGTGCACTTGTAATGAACACAGGGGGTTCTATGTAAGTGTTGAATTACTATATTGTACATCTGAAACTAATATTACACTGTATATTAATGAACTGGAATGTAAATTAAAACTTTTTAAAAATTGTACGCTGTAAAGAAGGGATACAATTTTTTTTTTAATTTTATTTTTGCATGTGGATATCTAGCTGCCCATGCACTATTTGATGAAAAGACTATTATTTTTTGGCCATCATTTTTTTTCTGCTTATTTTTTCTCTGGAACTCTTTTTTTTTTTAATTTTTTTAAAGATTTTATTTATTTATTCATGACACACACACACAGAGGCAGAGACACAGGCAGAGGGAGAATCATGCTCCATGCAGGGAGCCTGGGTACTCCATCCCGGGACTCTGGGATCACTCCCTGAGCCAAAGGCAGACACTCAACTGCTGAGCGACTCAGGCATCCTTGTCTGGTACTCTTATTATGTATATGTTGCTAGTCTTGATGATATCTGACAGATCTTTCAGACTGTTCATTATTCTTCATATTTTTTCTGTCTATTCTGCCTAATATACATCAATCTAAAATTAAGTTAGCTTTATTTTCTTCTGCTAGCTCAAATTTACTGTTGAATTTTTTTTAAGATTTATTTATTTGAGGTCGTTGGGGGCAAGATGGCAGAAAAGTAAGGTCCCCAAGTCACCTCTTCCCACCAACTTACCTAGGTAACTTTCAAATCATCCTGAAAACCTATGAATTTGGACTGATATTTATAGAGAACAGCTGGAACACTACAGAGAGAAGAGTTTGCACTTCTAACAAGATAGGAAGACAGAAATATATATATATATATATATATATATATATATATATATATATATATATATAGTATATATATAGGAATCCAGTGGGAGAGGGACCCCCGTGAGGAGCTGGGCTAAGGCCGGGCAGTGAGAGCCTTCAGGACAGGAAAGGCCAGCCCTGGAGAACAGGAACTTTAAAAAACTTCCCGGATGGAAAGGCACTTGCAGGGAACTCAGGCAGGATCCCAGAGGAGCAGTGGAGCCCCCAGGTTCCCGGGGTCACTAACAGAGGAAGTGCGCCCTGGAGGAGAGCGCCCCACACCGCCGGTGGAGCTCGGTAAAGGGCTAAAGCGCAAGCCCAGGGGGGCCTCTGGAGCAACTCAGGTGGTGGCTCTGGGCGGAGGGGCTGCACAGTGCCGGAGCGCGATTCCAACAGTGCAGGCCCTGGAGCCAAGGGCACCATGGGACACAGCCCACAAATTTGTGCTTCCTCCTGGACAGGCAAAGGCGGAGAGGGCACAGGACAACTAGGATGCTTATGCCGCCTGGCATCGCTAAGCTGTGAAGATCAGTGCCCCCTGGCCCTGAGCATCCAGGCCAGTGCAGTCTGGGAGCCGCTGTAGTTAATGCAGGAGGTGACTCTAGGGCTGGAGAGCTGGCCATTGCCACAGTTGTTGTTCCGCCTTGTGTCACCCTGTGCCTGGGAGGTGCCACAGGGAACAGAGGCCTCACAGGATAAACAGCTCCCACTGAGCCTTGAACCTGGCAGGGGGCTGGGTAGCTTCCCCAGGTGCACACACCTGAGAATCAGCACAGCAGACTCCTTCCCCAGAACCAGCTGGAAGGACAAGGCAAGAGCAAGTTTTTGACCAACCAGCACTGAAAAGATCCAGGGGGAAGTCAAGGGGTTTATAGTATATAGAACCAGAGGATACCCTGCCTTGTTTTTTGTTTTTTGTTTTTGTTTGTTTTTTCCCTTTTTCTCTCTTTTTCCTTCCTTTTTCTAGTACAACCTGTTTTTAGCCACTCTGCACAGAGCAAAACGACTAGAAAGAAGAACTCACCACAAAAGAATCAGAAACAGTCCTTTCTCCCACAGAGTTACAAAATTTGGATTACAATTCAACGTCAGAAAGCCAATACAGAAGCACAATTAAAATGCTACTGGTGGCTCTAGAAAAAGGCAGAAAAATTCAAGAGACTTCATGACTGCAGAATTTAGATCTAATCAGGCCGAAATTAAAAATCAATTAAATGAGATGCAATCCAAACTGGAGGCCCTAACGACAAGGGTTAACGAGGTAGAAGAACAAGTGAGTGACATAGAAGACCAGTTGATGGCAAGGAAGGAAACTGAGGGAAAAAGAGAAAAACAATTAAAAGATCATGAGGATAGGTTAAGGGAAATAAATTACAGCCTCAGAAGGAAAAGTCTATGCTTCATTGGGGTACCAGAGGGTGCCGAAAGAGACAGAGGACCAGAAAGTGTATTTGAAAAAATCATAGCTGAGAACTTTCCTAACTTGGGAAGGGAAAGAGGCATTCAGATCCAGGATTTAGAGAGATTTCCCCCCTAAAATCAATAAAAACTGTTCAACACCCTGACATTTAGTAGTGAAACTTACAAATTCCAAAGATAAGGAAAAGATCCTTAAAGCAGCAGGAGGCAAGAGATCCCTAAACTTAATGGGGAGAAGTATTAGGTTAATAGCAGACCTCTCCACAGAGTCCTGGCAGGCCAGAAGGGCTGGCAGGATATATTCAGGGTCCTAAATGAGAATAACCTGCATCCAAGAATACTTTATCCAGCAAGGCTCTCATTCACAATAGAAGGAGAGATAAAGAGCTTCCAAGATAGGCAGAAACTGAAAGAATATGTGACCACCAAACCAGCTCTGCAAGAAATATGAAGGGGGACTCTGTAAAAGAAAGAGGAAGTCCAAGGAAATAATCCACAAAATCAGGGACTGAATAGGTATCATGATGACACTAAATTCATATCTTTCAATAGTAACTTTGAACATGTGTGGGCTTAATGATCCCATCAAAAGATATAGGGTTTCAGACTGGATAAAATAGCAAGACCCATCTATTTGCTGTCTACAAGAGACTCAGTTTAGACCTAGAACACCTCCAGCCTGAAAATAAAAGGTTGGAGAACCATTTACCATTCAAATGGTCCTCAAAAAAAAGCAGGGGTAGCCATCCTCATATCAGATAAATTAAAGTTTATCCCAAAGACTGTAGTAAGAGATGAAGAGGGACACTATCTCATACTTAAAGGATCTATCCAACAAAAGGACCTAACAATCATGAATATTTATGTCCCGAATGTGGGAGCTGCCAAGTATATCAATCAATTAATAAGCAAAGTTAAGACATACTTAGATAATAATATACTTATACTTGGAGACTTGAATACGGCGCTTTCTACAATCGATAGATCTTCTAAACACAGTATCTCCAAAGAAACAAGAGTGTTAAATGATACACTGGACCAGATGGATTTCACAAATATTACAGAAATTTACATCCAAACGCAAGTGAATACACATTCTTCTCAAGAGCACACGGAACTTTCTCCAGAATAGACCACATACTGGGTCACAAATCAGGTCTGAACCGATACCAAAAGATTGGGATCATCCCCTGCATGTTTTCAGACCATAATGCTTTGAAACTAGAACTAAACCATAAGAAGAAGTTTGGAAGGATTTCAAACACATGGAGGTTAAGGACCATCCTGCTAAAAGATGAAAGGGTCAACCAGGAAATTAGAGAATTAAAAAGATTCATGGAAACTAATGAGAATGAAGATACAACCATTCAAAATCTTTAGGATACAGCAAAAGCAGTCCTGAGGGGGAAATACATCGCAATACAAGCATCCATCCAAAAAACTGGAAAGAACTCAAACACAAAAACTAACCTTGCACCTAAAGGAGTTGGAGAAAAAAAACAGCAGATCCATAGATCCTACACCTAGCAGAAGAGAATTAATAAAGATTTGAGCAGAAATCAATGAAATAGAGACCAGAAGAACTGTGGAACAGATCAACAAAACCAGGAGCTGGTTCTTTGAAAGAATTAATAAGAAAGATAAACCATTAGCCAACCTTATTAAAAAGAAGAGAGAAAAGACTCAAATTAATAAAATCATGAATGAAAAGGAGAGATCACTACCAATACCAAGGAAATGCAAACTATTTTAAAAACTTATGAGCAGCTATATGCCAATAAATTAGGCAATCTAGAAGAAATGGACGCATTTCTGGAAAACTACAAATTACCAAAACTGGAACAGGAAGAAATAGAAAACCTGCACAGGCCAATACCCAGGGAGGAAATTGAAGCAGTCATCAAAAACCTCCCAAGACACAAGAGTCCAGGGCCAGATGGCTTCCCAGGGGAATTCTATCAAACGTTTAAAGAAAAAACCATACCTATTCTACTAAAGCTGTTCGGAAAGATAGAAAGAGATGGAGTACTTCCAAATTCGTTCTATGAGGCCAGCATCACCTTAATTCCAAAACCAGACAAAGACCCCACCAAAAAGGAGAATTATAGACCAATATCCCTGATGAACATGGATGCAAAAATTCTCAACAAGATACTAGCCAATAGGATCCAACAATACATTAAGAAGATTATTCACCATGACCAAGTGGGACTTATCCCCGGGATGCAAGGCTGGTTCAACACTCATAAAGCAATCAATGTGATTGATCATATCAACAAGAGAAAAACCAAGAACCATATGATCCTCTCAATAGATGCAGAGAAAGCATTTGACAAAATACAGCCTCCATTCCTGATCAAAACTCTTCAGAGTGTGGGGTTAGAGGGAACATTCCTCAGCATCTTAAAAGCCATCTACGAACGGCCCATAGCAAATATCATTCTCAATGGGGAAGCACTGGGAGCCTTTCCTCTAAGATAAGGAACAAGACAGGGATGTCCACTCTCACCACTGCTATTCAACATAGTACTGGAAGTCCTCGCCTCAGCAATCAGACAACAAAAATAAATAAAAGGCATTCAAATTGGCGAAGAAGAAGTCCAACTCTCCCTCTTCACTGATGACATGATACTCTACATAATAAATCCAAAAGCCTCCACCCCAAGATTGGTAGAACTCATACAGCAATTTGGCAGTGTGGCAGGATACAAAATCAATGCCCAGAAATCAGTGGCATTTCTATACACAAACAATGAGACTGAAGAAAGAGAAATTAAGGAGTCAATCCCATTTACAATTGCCCCCTAAAGCATAAGATACCTAGGAATAAACCTAACCAAGGAGGTAAAGGATCTATACCCTAAAAACTACAGAACACTTCTGAAAGAAATTGAGGAAGACACAAAGAGATGGAAAAATATTCCATGCTCATGGATTGGCAGAATCAATACTGTGAAAATATCAATGCTACCCAGGGCAATTTACACATTTAATGCAATCCCTATCAAAATACCATGGACTTTCTTCAGAGAGCTGGAACAAATAATCTTCAGATTTGTGTGGAATCAGAAAAGACCCCGAATAGCCAGGGGAATATTAAAAAAGAAAACCAGAGCCGGGGGCATCACAATGGCAGATTTCAGGTTGTACTACAAAGCTGTGATCATCAAGACAGTGTGGTACTGGCACAAAAATAGACACATAGATCCATGGAACAGAATATAGAACCCAGAAATGGACCCTCAACTCTATGGTCTACTAATCATCAACAAATCAGGAAAGACCAGACTATCCACTGGAAAAAGGACAGTTTCTTCAGTACATGGTACTGGAAAAATTGTACAGCCACATGCAGAAGAATGTAACTGGACCATTCTCTTTCGCCATACACAAAGACAAACTCAAAATGGAATGAATATCTAAATGTGAGATAGGAATCCATCATAATCCTAGAAGAGAAGACAGGCAACACCCTTTTTGAACTTGGCCACAGAAACTTCTTGCAAGATACATCCATGAAGGCAAGGGAAACAAAAGAAAAAATGAATGATTGGGACTTCATCAAGATAAGAAGCTTCTGCACAGCAAAAGAAACAGTCAACAAAACTACAAGACAACCTACAGAATGGGAGAAGATATTTGCAAATGACATATCAGATAAAGGGCTAATATCCAAGATCTATAAAGAACTTAGTAAACTCAACAGCAAAGAAACAAACAATCCAATCATGAAATGGGCAAAAGACATGAAGAGAAATCTCACCGAGGAAGACATAGATAGACATGGCCAACATGCACATGAGAAAATGCTCTGCATCACTTGCCATCAGGGAAATACAAATCAAAATCATGAGATACCACCTCACACCAGTGAGAATGGGGAAAAGTAACAAGGCAGGAAACAACAAATGTTGGAGAGGATGCGGAGAAAGGGCAACCCTCTTGCACTGTTGGTGGGAATGTGAACTGGTGCAGCCACTCTGGAAAACTGTGTGGAGGTTCCTCAAAGAGTTAAAACTAGAACTGCCCTATGACCCAGCAATTGCACTGCTGGGGATTTACCCCAAAGATACAGATGCAGTGAAATGCCAGGACACCTGCACCCCGATGCTTATAGCAGAAATGTCCACAATAGCCAAACTGTGGAAGAAACCTCAGTGTCCATCGACAGGTGAATGGATAAAGAAGATGTGGTTTATGGATACGATGGAATATTCCTCAGCCATTAGAAACGACAAATACCCACCATTTGCTTCAACGTGGATGGAACTGGAGGGTATTATGCTGAGTGCAGTAAGTAAATTGGAGAAGGACAAACAGCATATGGTCTCATTCATTTAGGGAATATAAAAAATAGTGAAAGGGAATAAAGGGGAAAGGAGAGAAAATGAGTGGGAAATATCAGTGAGGGTGACAGAACTCCTAACTCTGGGAAATGTACAAGGGGTGGTGGAAAGGGAGGTGGGGGATGGGGTGAATGGGTGATAGGCACTGAGGTGGGCATTTGATGGGCTGAACACTGGGTGATATGCTGTATGTTGGCAAATTGAACTCCAATAAAAAATAATTAAAAATAAAAAAGATTTATATATATGACATATAGAGTGTGCATGAGTCTGGGGAGAGGCAGAGGGAGAGAATCTTCAGCGGACTGAGCACAGAGCCTGACATGGCGCTCAATCTCACCATCCATGAGATCAGGATCTGGGCAGAAACCAAGAGTCAGTTGTTTATCAGACTGAGCCACCCAGGCACCCTTTCTATATAAATTCTTTAGTGATTTTTTCACATTGATTATTATATTTTTCAACTCCAGACTTTCTACTTGACTTTTTAAATATATTTTATCTCTTTATTGATATTCTCTATTTGATGAGACCTTGTGAACTCTTTATCTTTTTAAGTAAGTTTTACTTTAGTTTTCTGAATATATTTATAATAGTTACTTTGAAGCTTTTGTCTATAAAACCTGACATTCAGGATCTCTCAGAAAGAAATTTCTGATGCCTCTTTTATTCCCTAGTATATGAGTAACACCTTTCTATTTTTTGCATGTCTCATTTGTTGTTGAAAGCTAGATATTTAAATTAATCTATAGTAGTGATTCTGGATACGCATCTACCTTCCTTTCTGGGACTTGTTATTATTGTTTGTTTCTCTATTTGTTTAGTGAGCTGGCTGGACCATCTGAGTAAAATTTATTTTCCCCACAGTGTGCAGCCTCTGATGTCACTCAATACAAGTGACATGGCATAGCCTTAGCTATGCTCACAATGGTGCAACAATGGAATGACAGGACTTTTTTTCATTGTGTCCTTCCTGATAGCTCTTAAATCACCTCTATTTACATCATACTTAGCTGTTAGCCTCTGTGAGTTGCCAGCTAATTTATCATTTTTCATAATACTCTGGGGCATAAATTTTTCCACAGTTTGATCCATTAAAATAGTCCTAGCCCCTTTGTAGGGGTAGTTTTTGAGACTAGACTTTGAGACTTGTCCTCACCCCAGAAAGATTCTTAGATTCTCTTTCCCTGGTTCTCTCTGGTTTATTCTAGCTACTCTATGGTTTATCTTGTCACTCTTATGAAAATATAGTGATTTTCACATGCAGTAAGGTAAGGAATAATTTCTTAGAAGAATGGAATTATTTCCTGTCTAAAATGCTCAGGTATAGGACTATCATTGTAAAAATGTAAATATTAGGGCAAACAAGATTATAGGATCTTATTTCGTTAATTACAGTAGCTAGTAATGTTAGTTAATCAATAGCAGTCAAAATTAGTCCTATCAATGTAAAACATAGAGTGACCTTAGAACTGTGTTACAAATATTCCTTTCTATATACTACTTAACTTATTTTTACTGAATCCTATATAGAGGATGAAACAGTGACTATGACTATTTATAATTTTAACAATTTGTTATAGATTTATTGTTGTAACTTCATATATATAATATATATATATATATACACACACACACACACACACACATTCAAAGCCACACAGTGGTCCTTTTAAGTAGATCATTCTAAATCTTAAGGAATTGTAAAGAAATAACTACATCATATATTATTCACATATCTTTTAAAAAGGTTTGACCCCTCTAGGTAGTAATAGAATTAATGATGCATTAATTTATAGAAAGTTTCATAGTGCCATTTAGATAAAACAAGAATGTATGACAGGTGAGTAAAGCAAATGCACTGCTTAGATATGATTTTTATTATAACTTGATGATGGAAGAGTTGCATTTTGGGATAAAATAAAATGACACACAAGCATAAAGTGTTACAGATGCGGACTAGAGAAACTATACAATTATTTTATAATTTTCTCTAGAAACTTTTATTTAGCAATATTAACATCAAATACATTATGCAATGCCAGCATGCAATTAAATGCATTCTGGCTTTTAAAATTTTAAATGCATAATGATGTAGATAGAGTCTATAATAATTCAACTGTAGTAAACAAAAAATATGGTTAAGCATTACAAACTAAAACATCTGAAATTTTACCTTATTACCACATTAATGCTTTGCTGCAGATAGAATGTAGTTATAGTTGCTTGTTAGGAATAGTGCCGGTTGTTCAGAATAACATTCTGCCTCAGGTTGATCCTTCTTCTTCAAGGATTTGGTTCCCCACCCTGTGATTTGGAAAGCTTAGTTGACAACAAACCCTCAGATAATCAGTCCTTTCAGACACACTTACAGAAACCAAATTCATGAGAAAAAGTTCTGTAGCTAAAGTCAATTAATTTCTACTAAGCATTATACTTGCCTCAGGTAAAATGTAACTCTAAGTGGATTGGGCATCCACATTCCCAAAAGAAATAATCTGGTGCAATTATTTTGGATTAGTCAGGTGGCTTTGGCCTCAAAATCTCCATTTCATACATTAGAAATAAAATAGAAAAAATGTAGTGAAGTTACCATGTGTATGAATAATTCAATCAGAAAATAGAATGTGACCACGGATGAATTCATTACACCAAACTTCCAGTACTATGAAAAAAAAAAAAAAAACTACTTGTAATAATTAATGGAATTTTTAAAATAATGATTAGTGGATTCCAATTTCTAGAATTGTAGATCTGGATTATTATAAGTATACACATGCCTGTGAAATTAGCAAGATATGTACAATTGACCTAGGGAAATTATCAATTGCAGAGAGAGTCCAGCATCTTCCCTGTAATGCTCTACTATTAAGCTGGCTGTTCTTCCAAGTGTATATTTTCTAAGGCATCACTTTTCTTTTTATTTTTTTTTTAATCTGAGAGATGAATTTATTTTTATTTATTTTTATTTTTTATTTTTTATTATTTATTTATTTATTTATTTATTTATTTTTAATAATATGAAGACTTCTAACTCTGGGAAACGAACTAGGGATGGTGGAAGGGGAGGAGGGCGGGGGGTGGGATGAACGGGTGACGGGCACTGAGGGGGGCACTTGACGGGATGAGCACTGGGTGTTATTCTGTATGTTGGCAAATTGAACACCAATAAAAATAAATTTATTATTTAAAAAATTAAAAATAAATAAATAAATACACCAATAAAAATAAATTTATTATTAAAAATCAAAAATAAATAAATAAATACACCAATAAAAAATAAATTTATTATTAAAAATTAAAAATAAATAAATAAATACACCAATAAAAATAAATTTATTATTAAAAATTAAAACTACTCCTCCATCAAAGACAGCACCCAAGTAGCTGGCATTACTGCCTTAGAGATATGTGTCTCTAAGCCAGAGTCTTCTTCAAGCTTCTAACTTTGATAATTACAACCTCTTCCTTTTGTTCTTATAGTCCCAGAGGTAATAGTTATTTCCTACAATTGTAACCTCTGTGAAAAGTGTTATTACTTTTTGGTTAACTAATTAAAAATGTTATACCTAGTTAAAAATTCCTTATATTCAGTTTTCTTATTCAAATAACTGATGTGGTTTCTGTCTCATAACTGATAGGAAATTTTTTGCAGCAAAGAAATCATCAGATATGATTTGGGACTTGTATGAGTCGTATTATTGGTCTTTAATGAAGTGTTGTGTGTGTTTGTTTTTGGCAATGGGAAATGGAATGCTAGTAACCTCTAGTATGCATTATCATCATAGTTAAACCAATTATCACACATCTTATCGTGAAATGCTTACTGAAGCAAGAGCCTCAGCAGACCAAATAACTGTTGCACTTTTCAATTATGGAAGTACTGCTGACCAAAAGGTCCATGATGCAGATTTTCTGAGTGCATAGAAGTGCTTACAGAAACAAAATGATATGCTCACATCTTTATTTCTCAGGTCAAGTGACCATTGGGAAACATATAGACCTATGACTCCCATAAAACAGACCAAGCCAATATGGCTAAAACTAAACACAAATTTCATTGTTTGGGTTGCAGAATTGCATTGTGAGTTAAATTCACTGTTTTGCAGTTCTCTCACATGAGTATCATGACAACGACTGTAAAGGGCTGAGTATCTAAAGCCTGGAATGGGGAAGGCTAGTTGGACCCAGATGAAACTAGAGAACTTGAACTTCTCAGTTACTCTTAGCTTATCTTGCTGATGGAAGCAGCTTCCTTCCACTTGTATCAGGAGTCTTTCTCTGTTTAAATATCCCATACTAACATTATTTACATCAGTTTTATTGCAAATAGATGCTAATTTTACTTAAGAATAAGCCCCTAAACACATTGTTGTCACTAGGTCTATAAAGAGGGATAAATTACAGATTACATCATGTTCCATACGGGTGAGTACAAAAAAGTGCTCAGGGAGGAAATAGCTTATGTGTTAAAATAATTTCAAGATTTCACTAATTCTTATCAGAAGAAATATGTGAAATATGCATGAGAATGTATTCTAAGGATGATAGATGAAGTAATAAGAAATAACACTAAATGGAGTTACATTTATTGATATGAATGTGCTTACCAAGGATCCTGGATTAATGTGTAACTGCACCTGGAAGTGGCTATAGGAGTTTACTTGGTTAGTTGACTAATGCTTGGACAAAACCATGCTCTGAATGTAATGAGGTTGAGATGCCACAACTTTTCTGGAATAATTAAGAGAAAGAAATTCAAGTAATTGAAGCATAAAGAATATTGCTCTGGATTTTTCATGTATAATACACATACCTCCTCTTCCAATACCTGCCCTCATAGGATTCAGAGAACCCTTTCATAGATTAAGATATTAAGAAATATATTAGTGAGTAAAGCATCAGCATTCTTGAAATCCTGCATGTTAGCTGTCTTCTGTAGAACAAGCATGATGGTAGAGACAATGCAATAGAAATTAGCATTCTATTTTTTTTTTTTTTTAGAAATGAGCTTTCTAATTTATTAGGGATAACTCAATGCCAGATATTCGCTAGATACTGGGTGGGTAGAGCTTAACATTTTCTTTTCTTTTTTTTTTCTTATTTTTTCCACTGAAAATAACACCAAAGATAACATGGTAATTAGAAAGTTTTGATCCAGGAGGATCCATTGGTGGTTAATTGTTCATGGTGTCTCTATAAATGAACATATAGTCTAGTTCCTAAAACTCAGTATGAAGATGTGGGGTTTGTTGTAATATTGCCTTAACATTGAAAGACAAATTTTTCACTTTGTACTGCTACCAGCATAAAACAAACAAACAAACAAGCAAACAAACAAAAAACAACTACAATGCTTGGTGAGTCTTTTTGGCTTTGGGAACATCATATACCCTACTTAGATATGATAATTTGAACCATTTACCAAGTAGCCTGTAAGACTGGCAGTTTTTAGTGGGAACCAAAGCAAGAGATGACTTAGCAGCAATTGTGGACTGATGTCCAGCTACTTTCCTACTTTTCCCTATAAACAAATAATCCAATATTGCTTAAAGTGTCTGTGGCAAATAGGGATTCTGTATGGAGCTTCTAATATGGTCTAATAGAAGAATCACAGGGATGTCTGGGTGGCTCAGCGGTTGAGTGTCTTGTCTTCAACTCTGGGCATGATCTCAGGGTCCAGGGATAGAGTCCTGCATCAGGCTCCCTGCAGGGATACTGCTTCTCCCTCTGTCTGTGTCTCTGTCTCTGCCTCTCTCTCTCTCTCTCTCTCTCTCCGCATCTCATGCATGAATAAATAACATCTTAAAAAAAAAAGAAGAGTCCTGTGTGGTTTTTAAGAAACCCTTGTCCACTTTCACAAATAGCTGTTCTCCCCTTTAAGACATAGCTCCTTGCTTGCTGTTGAGCCCTGGAAGACACTGAACACTTAACTATAGTATAAGTAATTGTATGATTTGTGCTTCTTATTAGGAAATGAAGTCATCTGACTGACCAAGTCTTAAATTTGGGTATTTGCAGCAGCAATCAATCAGCAAAAATAAATATAAAGACTTATGCTTGTGGAAGTCTAGAAGGCACATGTAAATTGAATGAGTATAGGCTCAAACATTTTTAGCAATAATTTCTGTCATATTGGTTCTTTTTCTCCTATGGCTTTTTGGGGAGTTCCCTCTGACCCACTGACTAAGAGGTAAATTATCCAGGCCTGGTTAACCAATCAGCCATTAAAAGCTTAATTCAGAGCTGGCCTTAGGAAACTTCAAGGAAAGTTTGAAGGAAAATATTCTAGTGTCCAGAACTTTAAGTGTTACATTGACTGTTCACTTTGTCTAAACCAAATTATGGCCAAAAAAACTCCCAAATCTATATTAATTTATGGGTAGCTACTAATGGTTTTCCTGGACAATTAGAAACCTGTAAAGAATAGGATTGGAAAATTGATGATTGAGGTCTGGGTTAGAGATATGTGGATGGGTCTGTCAGAGTGAGTACAGAGTCTGAAAACAATTGTGTCATATCTGAATGCTCCTTAAAGGTCATCCACTTCAGAAGACATTCTTAAGTTGACAAAATGACACATTCATGGACTTCAGTCAATCTCTTTATCTAGCGACCAAATTCTTGCTATGTCTATGACAACCATAGTGGCAGGAATAAAGCTTACCATAGTCTCATTTACATGGATGTTCTTCATCATAATAATGCTAAACTTATTAGCTACTGCTGAGGGCCATATCTACCAAGAGTGAAGACCAATACTAAAATCTAGTAGGGAAACATTCCATGGAATTACCAAATACCTGATAACAGGCTCATTACACTGGAACACTTTTATCAAGGAGGGAGCTGAGTTTTGTCCTTATGGAAATAGACATGTATTCTGGATATGGATTTGCCTTGTTTACACTTAATTCTTCTGCCACTACCACCATCCATGGATTTATGGTATGGCTTATTCATCATCATGATATTTTGTATAACATTGATTTTGGTCAAAAAAGTGTATTTAATAGCAAAAGAAGACCAGCAAAGGGCTCTTACTTATGGAGTTCATTGGTCTTATCAGCAGCTTTCCTAATCCCTTGATGGGAAGGCTAATGAAGAATCTATTAGAGTGCCAGTTTGGGGGAAAATCACAAACATTTGAAAAGATGGAGTTTTATCTTTTTGGTGCAGCATATGTTTTAATCACAGGCCAAAAAATTTTCTGTCTCCTATTTTCAGAATACATTGGCCTAGGAATCAAAGAGTGGGAGTGGGTCCTCTCACTAGCAAAATCATAGAGTTTTTGCTTCCTGTTCCCTCAACTTTGATCTCTTATGTTTTGGAGGTTCTCCTTTGAAGGGAGAAAGATTTCCACCAAAGATACATCCATGGTTTCATTAAATTAAAACTTGATACTGTCATCTGGTCCTTTTCTGCTCCATGCCACTGAACAAACAGATGGTTACTCTAATCACTGGAGTGATGAATACAGATTAACAAAAGGGAAGTTGGTTGCTGCCAGAAAATGGGGACAGCAAAGATTATGTATGGAATGAAGAAAATTTGAGAAGATGTCTTATAGTACTTCTATGTCTGATAATCAAGTTAGTGGAAAATTTTAAAGAAAAAAATAAGGATTACTAAGATTTTAACCCCTTCAAGAATGAAAGTTCAAGAGTACCATACTAAGAAAAAAAGTGACCTAATCAGTTGAAGGCAAAAAATACCTGGAAAGAGTTCTAGAAAAAGGAAGTTATAAAGCATTGACTATGGCCTAAAGCCCATGGCTTAAGGGTGAAAAAAAAAGTGGAGTAACTAATGTAAGACTGAAATTATAAATATCAACTATTCTTTCAAGATCAGCTACAGAAATGAGGAATTCCTTGCTTTATATTTATATTGGTATTGATATTTACATATTTTCTTCTTGCATATTGTATGTATGTATTCATGTGTATGTGTATGTGTGTATACGATTTTCTTTTTCTATTTTTTTCTTCTCCTCATTACTTTATTCAAATTTTGTAGAAGGTTACATGTATAATGTAGTAACACAGTTTACCCCTCAGGTAACAGGAGTATAATTCAAGGAACAAAATATGTAGATGTGACTATGACTGAAATTGAGGGAAAATTAACATAAATCAGAGATGGATAATAGACAGTCTTCCAGACTCAGATACAGAATATTACACCTTTTTATTTCAGTAGAGTATAAGAACATCTTCAATTGAATGAATGATAGTTGTATCTTATCAAGTAGAAGCATAAGTTGTTTTGTTGTTGTAGGAAAGTTAAATATATATAGAAGAGCATATATGAAAGCTGAATAGCCAAAGAAGCAGACTATAATAGTTACTAAGACTTTTTTTTTAATTTCTCAGATTCAAACCTATCCTTGTATAATCTGCTCTGTGATGCTGGAGCTCAGATTCTACAAGCCAAGTATCTGCTTTGCTGGTTCCTTGTTGGCTTGTCAGTAGAGAGTGCTAGAAGAGCAGAAGGCTAGAGGAAGAAGAAGAGAGTTGCTCCTTCTCAATTGCTATCTTTCTGCTTGCTTCTGTGATCATTACTCTAATAATGATTTATCCAAGAAGCAGCAGTTCCTTCTTCTAGGAGATAGCAAATCCAGTTCACAGTTTTTTCCTCATGTACAGACCCAGCCTGATCTTGCCCTATACCAATACCAGAAGCCTGTGCTCCCTTTTTAAAGGTCTGGCCTGGGTACCAGACAATTCAGTTTTCTCCTCCAAGGTCAGAAACCTCGACACCATTGCCCAGCATCTTCTACTCAGAAACTAGAGATTCAGATCTGCAAGGCCCCTTAACTAGGTTTCTAAATCTTAATAATTCAAATAATTTCCCCTAGTCTTAGGGATAGTAGGTGTTTCAGTTTAGGGATGTTAAACTTATTGCTTCTTCTCATCTTTGAAGTGACATATGCAAAAATTCTCTGTATTCTATGTACATAATCACATATTTATTCCTTAAACTTAAAATAGATGAGTGTGGCCAGAATAAAAGAAATGTTAAAGAATCACCAGCCATCTGTGTGTACTGTTGTCTGTTAACTATTGATGGTCATATATCCTGTGTGAAGCTGATCATAATGTTAATTGGAGATTGGATACTAGTGCCTTCTAGCTAAATTGCAAATAAACTAATTCTTTATCTGTCATATTTATTACAACTTGTTTGATGTCGATACCTCCAAGTTCCACACATGAAACAGGCATGACTTTTTATGATACTGTGACTATGTCATGGAATTCTCAATTTTTAATACTGGGGTCCATTAACATCTATTTGTGGGTCCATCGAAATTAACAGCATTCACTTTACAACCTAGGAACAACAACAGCAGCAACAACAACAACAGTTTGCTACAACTCTGTCCCACTGTTTGAAAGGAATGAGCAGTCTTGACAAGTTTTAAAAGCTGTTCCCTTTTTTGCCAGAGCCATTCTTCTGAATGGACCGTATGCGGTTCATTTCAGATATATTGATTTCACTGATTCCACTGCAGTGAAAAGATAAGGAAATGGCATATCAGGGTTTAATTTCTCTGTCAGCGAAGTATTTAATAATTTCTAGAGGTTCTCCTTTATTGGATTTCAATCTTGGCTTCACTTGTTGAATTTATATAGTGCTTTCCCTCCTAAGAACACAGAGCTCTGTGCAAAGGCTTTGGAAATAGTAACATTTAATATAATAAAAGTGAAAAGACACACATTAAAGAAAAAAAAGAGGCAGCCCTGTGTAAGCAGAAGGTAGGGATAAAACAGTAGGAAAACTAGGTAACACAAATTTGCAAATTCTCAGTCAAGGATGTTTGTGTAAAGTCCCTGAAAGATAGTAGAGGTAATAACTTGTGATTCCCCATGTAAAGAAGAAAAGGGATGAAGACTGTTAAATTGATCATGGTTTATCCAGTATCTGGTTTTTCATTTTGTGCCATTATGGATAAAACTTGATATGGAACAACTTAACTAGCAAGTATATCTACAATTCTAGACTCTCTAAAGTTTCAAGCTGTTAAATGGGAGAAAGAATTCAGTAGTTTTGACCTCTATTTATGCTCTTATCACTTTTTCTCTTTTTCTTTTTTTATTATGTTCTTTCTTTTTTTTTTTTTTTTTTTTTATTTATGATAGTCACAGAGAGAGAGAGAGAGAGGCAGAGACACAGGCGGAGGGAGAAGCAGGCTCCATGCACCGGGAGCCTGATATGGGATTCGATCCCGGGTCTCCAGGATCGCGCCCTGGGCCAAAGGCAGGCGCCAAACCACTGCGCCATCCAGGGATCCCCTATTATGTTCTTTCATCCTCAGAAAATCCATTTAAATGTCAAGGACAGATGGGAAAGCAATAGGGCAGTGAAACCAGTTGATGCAATTCCTTCTTAGTAATTATGTTTAAGAAATATAAATTGGGAGCTTGTACCAAAGATTTCAAAATAATTAAATCCATGCAAGTGCTGTACAGAAGAAATATGACTTTCATTTAGTAGATTGTATTCCAAAACTCCTCACTTTCTTACAAACTCTATGCAAGTTATTGATAGATGATGATTAACTAATGTGGGAATTTAATATATATCATATTATCAGTGAGGAAACTTAATTCCTTATTTTATGTAATCACTCTTTTAATTAATTTTCAGAATAGTTATACAGATATGAGAGGAGGACACTAGTAATTATTAAATGTTTCTAAGTAATGGTCACTATTCTAGTCTCTTGATGAAATTTCTTATTTATTCTTTACTAAAACCCTATAGATTTGGTACTTTTGCTTCTGGAAAGATAGAGTAGAAGAAGGGTGGGTTTTTTTGTCTTTTTCTTATTCTTCCCACCAAATGCAACTAAAAAACCCTAGACATTATGTATAAAACAAACTTAAGGAGACTCTGAAATGAGGAGAGATCTAAGAAATGACACGGTGGTAAGATCACTGAGTTTTCTTTTTTGCCACATTTCCCCAAAACTTAGTGCTGGAGAAGCTACCAACCCTGGAATGACAACTGTCGCAGAAAATAAACAAACTAGGGACGCCTGGGTGGCTCAGCAGTTGAGCTGTTGGCCTTTGGCTCAAGGCGTGATCCTGAGTCCTGGGATTGAATCATGCATCAGGTTCCCAGCATGAAGCCTGCTTCTCCCTCTGCCTATGTCTCTGCCTCTCTCTGTCTCTCATGAGTAAATAAATAAAATCCTAAAAAAAAAAAAAAAAAAGAAAAGAAAATAAACAAAATAGAAAACAAAGCTTGTTCTTTTTAAGTAAAGGACCAGGAAAAAAGGCATCCAAATAAGACAGACATAATTTAGATAAGAAATCTCCCATTTCAACCAAATACCACAGAAAAATCTGTGGTTCCATCCTCACCCCAGCAGCAAAGGCTAAGTGGGGAGCCATGCCTTCCATCTCCACAAGACTGTAATGAGGCACCCATCTTCCCTGCAGGGGTTATGTCAGAGAAGCCCAAGTAGGGAGCCAGAATTTTTCTTTTTTAAGTTTTGTTTTACTTTATTTTATTTTATTTATTTTATTTTATTTTATTTTATTTTATTTTATTTCATTTTATTTGAGAGAGAGCAAGTGAGAGAGCAAGAAAGCACCAGCAGCAAAGAGAGGAAGAAACAGACTCCCCACTGAATAGGGAGACTGATGCCACCTGGGGCTCCATCCCAGGACCCTGGGATCATGACCTCAGCCAAAGGCAGATCCTTAATGGACTGAGCCACCCAGATCCCCTGAGAGTCAGAATTTTTCCTCCCCCCTTTTAAGTGTGAATGAAGATTAGATGGAGAGTCTGTACTCTATCTCCACTCTGAAAACAAGGCACACTCCTTTCTGGGGTGGCATCAGGAGAAGCCTTATGGAGAGACAAGTTTTTACCACCAGCCAACATTAATGAGCCCTCCCTCTTCCATCAGTGACAGTGGAGATTATGTGGGGAGGAGTAACAAGATCTTCTTGTCCCTTTCAGCCAGGCTGGTTTCTACTGAGGCATACTGACAGCTGAAAATTCCACTCCACCCCTGTTCACCAATAATGAGGAACCTTCTCATCTCTAGGTGAGAAGGCCAAGAAGTGCAGGCCAAGAAAAGAATCTAGAATTCCATAGTTACCTGGAAGTAAGGAGGCAATACCCACCCTCCTTCCCCTCCTGAAGCAGTGTTGGAAAACTAGTTAATATAAACAAACAAAAAAGTTAAATGAGATCCAGAGTCTCATAATATAATACCCAAAAATGTCCAGTTTTCAACTGAAAATCAGCTGTCATATAAAGAACCAGAAAAATGTCAGCTTGAATGAGTAAAGTCAATCAATAGATATCAACACTGACATGCATGGCAGATATGGTGGAATTATCTGACAAGGATGATAAAACAGGTATCATAAAATTATTTCAACAGGCAATTATGAACAAGCTTAAAACTAATAAAAAGGAGATGTCTCTCAAAGAATTAGAAAGTATCAGCAAAGAAATAGAAGACACAAATAATAACCAAATATAGATTTTACCCCAAAATACTATTATCAACAAAATAAACAAACAAAACCACCCACAGTGGTGGAATTCAAAGCAGAGTGGATGTGGCTGGGAAAAGAATCAGTGAACTTAAAATATTAGAACAATAGAAATCACCTAGTCTTAACCACAAATAGGAAATGAAGTGCAATTAAAATGAACAGAGTCTCAGGAATCTGTGGGACAATTTTATTTTATTTTATTTTATTTTATTTTATTTTATTTTATTTTTTTTACAATTTTAAAAATATATATCAATCATGTAATCATACTCTATTAGGAGAAGAGAAAGAAGATGAGGTTGAAAAATTATTCAAAGAAATAATGGCTGACAATTTTCTAGATTTGGCAAAAGACACAAATCAACAGATTCAAAAAGCTGAACAAACCCAACATATTATAAACACAAAGAAATCCATCCCAAAATGTATCATAGTAAAGCTTCTGAAAACTAAAGACAAAGAAGAAAAATTGAAAGCAGCAAGTATAGGAAACTAAGGGCACTCCAATCAGAAATGAAGGAATAAATTTGTTCTTATTCATACATGATATAATGGTTTGTGTAGAAAATCCCAAGGAATCCATGAAAATAATTCCTAGAACTAATTAGTGACTACAGTATGTTTGCAAGATATGAGAAAAACACACACAAATTGTATTTCTATATACTAGCAATGAATATATAGACACCAGAAATACAACATAATTCACGATCACTCAGAAAAAGAATACTTCTATGTAGATCTAACAAAGCATGCGTATAACCTATACATTGAAAACTAGAAAATTTTGATAAAAGAAACCAAAGGAGAAATAAATAAATGGAGAGATGGATTGTGTCTATCCATTGGAAGACTAAACATATTAAAGATGTCAATTCTCCTCAGATTGTTATACGGTTTTAACAAAATTCTTATTAAAATCTTCACTGAGATATTTTGTAAATTTGGCAAGATTATTCTAAAAGCTAGCTTTGGGGATGCCTGGTGTCTCAGCAGTTCAGTGTCTGCCTTCCGTTCATGTGGTTATCCTGGGGTCCTGGGATTGAGTCCCACATCAGGCTCCCCATGAGGATCCTGCTTCTCCCTCTGCCTGTGTCTCTGCCTCTCTTTGTGTCTCTCATGAATCAATAAATAAAATCTTAAAATATAAATACGTATAAATAAGCAAAAAGCAAAAACAAAACAAAAAGCTAGCTTTGTCCAAGGTCAAAGAGCAAGAAAAGCTAAAACTGTAATTATGAAAAAGGAGAAAAGAAAAGAAAAGAAAAGAAGAAATCACTTTGCATAACTTTGTATAACTACAGTAATCAAGACTGCATAGTACTGGTGGAAGAAAGAAACATAGATCAATAGAGCCAAAGAGAAAATTTAGAAGTAGCACTATATAGTTATAACCAACTGGTTTTTGAAAAAGATGTGAAGTCATTAAATGGAAGAAAGCTGGTACTTTTAACAAATGGAGATCAAGCAATCAGATATCCATTTACCAAAAACCTTGACTTAAGCCTCACACATTATACAAATTTAACTTAAAACAGAAGACAGAATTCAATATAAAATGTAAGACTATAAAATTTTTATAGGAAAACATGAAGATATCCTTGGCACATAGGATTTGGTGAGGTATTCTTAGACGTAATATCAAAGGTATTATGCATAAGCAAATATATCAACAAGTTAGATTTCATCACTTTTGCCATGTTAAGAGGATGAAAAAAAGAACTTGCAAATAAACAAATAAATCTTTAAAAAAAACAAAATTCCAGACTTCCAGAAGGAAAGCAGGAACTCAACATAAACCAGACTATTTTACAGAGAATTTAGGTACAAAAGAGCCATTCTTTGTAAGAAATAGTGGGAATTGACTATAAGTCCAAGTTCAAAGATATCAGCCAAGGACAAACCTTGAGATAGCAATTTCATATCTACTATGTAAATTCTCCTGCACAACTACATATCCGCTTAGAATAGTTAAAATAAAGGTAGTGACAATGCCAAATGCTCGCAAAAATATGGAGAAACTGGATCATGTATACACTACGAGCAGGAATGTAAAATGGTATAGCCACTCTAGCATACATTTCCCATATGACTCAGCAATTGTATTTCTATATAGTTATTCCAGAGATATGAAAACTTATGTACACACAAATATACACAATTGGTCATTACACATTTTTATGACAGTCAAGAACCAGAAACAATAGATGTCCTTTAGCAGGTGAATAGTTAAATGAACTGTAGTACATACACACAGTAAATTATGATCCAGGGATAGAAAAGGATTAATACCTGCAATGACTTGCACAGATCTCAAAGGCACTATGCTGAGTAAAAAACCAGTCTCAAAGGCTGCAAACTGTAGGATTCCACGTATAAGGCATGTATGAATAACAATGTATGAACCTGTAGAGCATATTAGAGGTTGCCAGGAGTCATAACAAATGGATAGGGAAAGGTTGGGTGTGGCTATATAGTAACTATATAGCAAAAAGGAAATCTCCTAGGTAATGTATGAGTTCTGTACCTTGAGCTGTGGTAGTTTTGCCAGTCTACGTATGTGAGAAAAGGTCAATTTTCTAAATGATAAAGTCAATTTTCCAGTTTGGGTTTTGTGCTGTAGCATGTAAGATGTAATGCAATGAAGGGAAACTGGGTGAACACTACATGGGACCTCTCTAACTATCTTTGATCTCTGTATTATCTTTGTGAACTATAATTATTTCAAAATAAGAAGGTAAAAAATATGGACTAATAATTCCTCTCATTATTTTAGAGATGTGCAGATAGTACTATTTTATGGTTTGCCTTTCTCTTTTTTTCCTTGGTGAATTTTGAAAGTGCATGCTTAAACAAGAGTGAAAATTGCTTTCCAGTTAACTAAACTCTGGAAAAAAGGGCGCACAATCTATATACATAAAGCTATTAAGAGTGTGCCCAATTTTTCATGTCTTAATCTTATATTACATACTAAACAGAGTAGGGCCTTTTTATACTTTTAAAAGACTTAATCCTCAAAATAAAGAAAAGTCCCTGAAAAGTAGTCATTGTCATTCTTATATTCAAAGGAGACCACAAAGTTTCAGAATTTAAATAACTCATTCAGGATTACAGAAAAAGATCTTTGTGACTTTGTACCATTTTCTTTACTCAAGTGAATATATACTTTCATATGTTAGTTGTAAAACTAATATAATTGCTTAATATAATAATTATAATACAAACTATATGAGTTTACATTGCATATTACATCAACTAATGTAGTTAAATATATCAAGTGCTATATATATATATTATTCATAAATTTTCTTGAGTTTACATATAAAAGAAATCTCTTGAGACCAAATTCAAATATTTGAAATTTACACTCCTCAGAGGTATTTTATTTTTCCTTCCAACTTTACTTTAGGAATTTAAAAAAATCCTAAGGAAAAAATTCTACTTGAAATACTTGAAAATTAAAATGCAATGACAGTTGCAGAATATACTTAAAGTAAATTATAATATATCAAATATTTTATCATGTATTACAACATGGAAAATATAATGCTAAATTAAGTAACCAAAATTTGCTGTATGATTATAATTATGATAATGTATGGTCATATATGGATAAGAAGTGAAAAGAAGCAAGTATAACAGAAATGGTTGTTTCATTAAAATTTTTGAATTATAGCTGTGTCTTAAAAGTTTGAGTTAATGCTATTTTTTCAGTAATGCTTTAAAATTTTTTATTTAAATCCAGTTAATTAACATATAATGTATTGTTACTTTCAGGTCAGTAATGCTTTCTAAAAACATATTTTAAATTTTTTAAAATTTATTTTTAAATATGTTGAAAGATTATTAGTTAAATCAAGTTACCTATTTGATGACATTTAACTTAAGAGAGAAAATTGGTATAACATCAAATCCGTTTATTCTTATAGGTATACTTTTGTGTTTTGTGCATTATGCTACTATTCAAAAGAAAAATGCACTGTCATTTGGAAAGATTTGGGAAAATATGTAAACTGATTTAGACAATGGTTAAAAATATGTCTAATTCAATGTTTGTTGAATAAACTATAATAAATATCACAAACACTTTTGAAACCAATAAAAAAACCTAGATATTTGAGATAGGATATTTGAGTCATAGTGGAATGGTACTCAGGAGTGCTCTGGATAGTTTTAGATCTCTTTATTCTATTACTAAGGTTACATAACCACTTTTGGTGAGACTTCATCAATTTTCATACAATTTATCTCATCTTACCACTGTTTTGTCCTTCCTAACTTTTCTTTCCTAGCTCCATAATTGAGAGGATTTGGTTTAGAAGTAAGAGTTTGGAAGAGAGAGAATATATTTACCTCTCTCTTCACTCTATTAACCACCACCTTGCATCTTCACAGTATAAACTCTCAGCCTTATGTGAATTTTTAGAGTTGAAAAGTAAAGGAATTTTAGGTTTTTTTTGTTTGTTTGTTTGTTTGTTTGTTTTGCGGGAGAGGGTTTTGGGTAGAAGGTACCAATTATGTTTCTAGAACTTTTCTGAGGAAAGCTGGTACTAATGAGAATGAGTTTCAGAAATAATTTAATAAATTGCCCAGTTTTCTACCAATCATGAATAAGTATCTCTCACTTTCCCAAAGATAGAGAAATCTAAGCCTTCAATTGTAGGATATAAAATAAATAGCAAAATCTATCAAACGTTTCTTTTTTTTTTAAGATTTTATTTATTTATTCATGAGAGACAGAGAGAGAGAGAGAGAGGCAGAGACACAGGCAGAGGGAGAAGCAGGCTCCACGCAGGGAGCCTCCAGGATCCCGGGTCTCCAGGATCACGCCCTGGGCTGAAGGCAGCGCTAAACCGCTGAGCCACCGGGCTATCCTAAAAGTTTCTTTTTTTTTTTTTTTTTTCCTAAAAGTTTCTAATTATAAAAGTTACTAATGCATGAAGGACTTTCTAGGAAAAGTACATTAAAAATTCTCATATTTCACCAATTTCTGAATTTAGTTTGATCTTTTGTGGAGATTTTTCCACAATAACACCATAGATTTTTTTCAATTACTGTCTCCAAGGGTAAAAATATAGAACATATATGTAAACCTTGCACTTATAATGGCATAGTAAGAAGGCATAAGTCACAACTGGGGGGAGAAGAGGGAGTATTTTACTGCAACAGGCAAAATGCCACCCATAGTTAAGAAAATATATGACTGTAAATGAGTTTTATTCACAAAATTTGCTTCATTTCTCTTTGCTACTGTAGGTAACACTAGAATATAGAAATAAACTTGATTAACAAAAGAATAACAAAAATGAAAACTCAAATTTACATATAAATATTGAATTTTGATACAGCATCATTTTCAACAGATGTGTTCAATTACTTAACAAGCATATGTTATTACTTCCATTATACCAGGCCCTATGTTCAGTGTTAAGGAAAAAAAGAAAAAAAAAAGGATAGATGGAAATGATGTTTGAACTTGTAAGATAGAAGACCCAGATGCCAAGAGATTATAATAAAATATAAAAAATAAAATAGCTTTATTTGCATATGCATATGGTTCTAAGGAGTGACAGAAGATAAAACAGTGTTTTGGGGGCATTACAAAAAAATATCATAGTGAAGAGGTGATACTTAAGCTGGGCCATCGAGGATAGGACTTCAATACAAATAATAATAATAATAAATAATCTGGGAGGGAGACAATTCCAGGAATGGGGCAAACTGTACTAAGCTGTATGACTATAAAAGAACCTAATGTGCCTAGAGTATGGTAAAAAGTTTCATGGACTGCAATGTAAGAGATCAAGTGGGAAGATGGTACAGAGTTATAGAAAATGAAGTTGAACAATATAGATCAAAGTTATGCTGCAAAATGTATGGCTATCTTTTAGGCCTTGCCATTTGTTTGCATTTTATTCTATATGCCTCTGGAATGTATGTCCCAATACAGTTCTAATACTGGTAAGTAGATGACGTATTTGCATTTTAAGCATGATAACTGAAGTGGTAGCATAATGAGTCAAAGGAAACTAGATAAACTGGTTGTATAGAGATCTGCTAAAAAGCTGTTTTACAATATTTCAAGTGACAGATATGAGGGCCTGAACTGAGCAGCAGCAATGAGAGGAAAGAGGAGAGAACAGATTTTTAGAGACATATCTGAGATACATTTGACAGGCTTAAAGTGGAAAGACTTGATGAACAGTATTACCATTAAGTGAGTAAGGAATAAAAGCAGTTCCTTTCTCTGTTTTCACATTTCTTGAAATCAAATCACTTTTAATTTCATTCTTGGGATTTAAAACACAATAGAGTTGCTCCTTTTTTCCAATTCACATGAGAGTCTTTCCCTGATGGTAGTAGGTATTCATGATAGATTATCAAATAAATGAATGAATCAGTGTAAACATATTGTGTACATTTATATTGGTTTTTTGTTTGTTTAAAATATAGGTTGTCAGGTTTTGGTTAAAATATTTGGCAATGTATCTCGGTTTCCAGCCCAATTAGAGGCTCCTTCATCATTAGCTATGTTGTCTATATTGAACTGCATTTCCAAAATGTTCTTTCAGCACATAACTTTGCACTATCTTTCTGAGGTTTACTGTCCTTTGTGTATCATCATGTTCCTAAATTGCAAGTGCCGGGTCATTAAGGGAATTAGTAAATTTATGGTTCCTGTATTTCACAATATTTATGAAAATTTTTTAAATGTCCATTTAATGTTGGTCACCAGAAAATCCTATTATTTTTTCATTCATATTGTTGAATATTTGCCAATTTTTATAGCTCATATTAAATACTACATTTTACAGCCTTTCCTCTCTTACCTAAATGTATATACTCTGTTACTCCTCTGAGTTCCCATAATCCCTGAGCCTCTCTTATTGAATTTACAAAATTCTCTATAATGTTTTTTTTAACTGTATTATCTTGAGAGTTAACTCTTTGAGAGTTAAGACAGCATCACATCCAACTGTTTATTTTCTGCGGATATTGGAAAAATCTTTTCTTTGAGACAATAAAGTGTGGACTTTGGCATTGAAAATAATTATAACTCCCAAGCAAACCAAGGAATATTCAAAATAACAATATAGTTCAAAATATTTAATGCAAGTTTTAAAAAAATAAAGACTGAAGTCATTTTATTTCTTGTGTACAGTATTAACAGGTAATATATAAGGTTATTATTTTAGGATTTGTACCTTGAACTGTTAAACCATTAAATTTGAAAACATGTGGTCAATGACAGTACTCTTGTAAGTATTGGATAATCCCCCTTGACTAAATAAAATATTACTCTAAACTTGTAATACCTTGGAAAAATGGAGTGTTATGATCCACTGAAAATACATGTCTTTAATTGGCCATGGATTGATAATTGAAAATTAATGACAGGTAGGCGACAGTTCACAGTATCATTCCTTGTACTTTTATCTATCTCTTCTAGGTTTTCATGGGATATTTAAAAAAATTTAATTTCTTTTAGAAAATTAGAAAAAAATTTTCTAAAGGTCTTTATATGATATCTCTGAATATCATTTTCTTCATTTAAATATATGGTTAGGATAGAGTGTCACTCATATTCCTTCAAATATTCTGGAATCTATAGCCCAGTTTATAAAATAGAATTTTGGTAATAGCTATAATTTAGTAAGTTAAAGAAAGCATTATAGAGATACTCATTCCTATGTGGTGCTGAGAAGGCTTTAAAAATTTTATGTCAGCAACCCAGTAGTTAAATTATCCGCATATTATCCATATATGTATATACCCCTTGAAAATCATTTTAGAAACAGAAGATTACATATAGATTTCACAAAAATGTTTTGGGTAACATACATTGGTTATTATTAAAGAAACAAAGAAAATTATGAGAATTAATAATTTAAAAGAATTAACTCAATAATGGCTTGAACACATGGAGGTTATACTAAGACAGAAACTTCTATTTTTATCCTCAAAATTGTTTCCTCTTCTAAATAGAAGTACTGCTAGGTTATACTGCCTCTGGCATCCTTGATAATAGTTATGTGATTGAATTCAAAGTTCTGCAGGTTAGAAGTCCACCATGCATGGCTGCATTCTCAGCTCAGGGTATTATAAGATTGGAATAAATGCAATGGTCAGTTCAGTCTGAATTCTCACCTGGAGACTCTGGGGAAAACTTTTGCTTCCAAGATTATTTTCCTTGCCAGAATTCAGTTCCTTGATGTTGAAGAGACAAGGTTCTTGTCTACTTGCTGGCTAACATACAACAGCCATTCTCAGCTCCTAGAGGCCACAGGTATTCCTTGCCACATAGCTATCTCTATCCTCAAGTCAACAATGGGGTGCTTCAAGTCTCCAACTTCCTTTTCTGCAATTAGCTAGAAAAAAACTGCTTTTAAAGACCTCACCTGACCATGTCAGGCCCCTTGGATTATCTCCCTACATTAATGACAACTGATTTGGAATCTTAATTACAACTACAAAACTTTTCCTAACAAAACCTAAAAGTGTTTAATTTAATAATGGGGAAAACATGGCCCTGGACTTTTGGGGGAAGGCATCTTAGGAATCTTCCTATTACACTCTGGTCATGAAAAATTTATTAAATATTGTTTGTATCCTATACTTTCTTCCAGAGGTTAATAATCTACACTCATGTATTTAATACATGCTTTAGGTTCTATAGTAAACAGATTACTTAAACTTTCTTTGTGACCAACCAGCCAAGTTTGTTTGTTTGTTTGTTTGTTTGTTTATTTGTTTGTTTGTTTAAATTCAATTTGCCAACATATAGTATAACACCCAGTGCTCATCCCACCAAGTGCTCTTCTTAGCACCTGTCACCCCTTCCCTCCATCCTTCTCTCTTTCTGCAATCCTTTATTTCCCAGAGTTTGGAGTCTCATGGATTGTCTTCTTTAATTTTTCACCACTCATTTTCCCTCCTTTCCCTTCTACTCCCTTTCACTATTTCTTTTATTCCACAAATAAGTGAAACCATATGATGACTGTCCTTTTCCTATTGACTTCAAAGCAAATGGTAGGTATTCGTCCTTTCTGATGGCTGAGTAATATTCGGTTGCATACATATACCACATCTTCTTTATCCCATTCATATGTCATAGGACATTGTGGTTCCTCTCACAGTTTATCAGCCAACCTTTTTATCTTATTTACCTATTAGCATCTTGCTATCACTCCCTCAGTAGTAGCTACATTCTCTTTTCCAGGTCAAGTTTTTATAACAACTTTTTGTAACTGAAGCAAGTTACAAAAGGGTGGTTGAGAAAAATGGAAAGAAATTATCATTATTGGATGGTGATGATGATGATGATGATGATGATGATTAGCAAGATAGTTATTTCTTAGAGTTCAAGATGAAAGATTTTTCTTATCTTGCCAGGAAATTTCCTGTGAGCACTAACTATCTAGTTCCTCATCAGCCACAACTCACAATAGTTCAGTGCCATTATCATTTTAATAGCTACTATTTTTTTCATACTTTTACATTCTATGGTTGTTTTCTAATTTTACTAAATTTGTCATCTCCTCATTAAATAAAATTAAAAAAAAACAGATTCTGAAATCATGAGTGTTTTAAAAGGAGTGTTTTAAAATTGTCTCAGGGACAATTAAAATTTTATTCTTGTCACAAATACTTTTAACGTGATTGAAATTTAACTTTAAATCTTTAAGTGTCATTAAATCTTTAAACCTTTAATGCCTTAAGTCTATGTAAGACTGAAACAAAAAAATATTTATTTATCATCAAGACTATACTGTTGTATTTAAGAACATGGTACTTTTTAAAATTTAAGTAAAATAATAAAACAGAAATTAAATGTGTCATTACAGGCAGCAAATAAATATTTTGAAATGGAGAAACCCTAAGGCAGGGATGATTCTTAGATGGAGAACTGGATTTATCTTGAAACTGTTTTCTACTCTAAACAAGTGCCTTGCTCTATGTAGAAGTATTTTGTTGCCCAACATTCTTACTGTTCCTTTTGGCCAATGAAGGGAAATGGTATCATGGGGTATATTATAAATCCTTTAGGGCTTGAATATTGGAGTAATAACTGATTACTGATGTATGGATGGCTTGACGCTCAAATAAGCCACTAATATTTTAGTTAAAAGCCAATTAGGATATAGTTCTTTTCATGTATATCAAAAAGAACAGCCTGCTACAATGAAAACTTAAAATCTAGCTTTCCAAATTTCTCAAAATGATTCATTGGATATCAACAAACACTCAAAGTTTATTATACTGGTGTTATGAATTGTAACTATGCTTTATTATACCATTTTAAATGTATCTAAAGTTAGTCTTTTAAATGCAGATTAATTTTTCTTAAATTGCCTCTTGGCACCATGACAAGCATGCTTAGAAAGTCAAACAGGAGGTTAAGAGTAAATTAAAATCTGAAGTATTTTGCATACCACTTCTATCCCTTCCCTTTTAGAATGTTACCCATATTCAGCTGACAGAGGGGAAAATGAGGTCTAAGAGGGAGACTTGCCAGGTTTTATTAAGGTGAAGTATGTGGGATACATTGCTACCATTCAAGCACTCACATTTCTTCAGCTCACTCATCTGGCATGATTCCATTTTTATGTCCTAAACTCTATAGACTAAATGAATGCATGACTGCTGTATCAGGCAGCCTGTGCAAAATACTTGACTTCAGCAAATCTTTGACAAGCACCGTTCATTAATCTTTGTTTCATAATTCTCACCAGTATGCACACCCTGCCTTTCTGTCCCTATCTACAAGTAAATTGGTTTTTAAGAAAATGAAGAGGTCAGCAGAAGATGTTGGAGCACACATTTTTCTGTTAAAACCTATCAGTAGACCTGGAGAGCAATGTCAATGGTTAAAGTTAGTAGAACTTGTCCATATTTCAACTGAATCATCAATTTATATTAGCAATATTATTTTTTTGGATGAATGCAGTGACTAAAATAAACAAACTTGTGGTAAAAAGATGGAAAACTTTTAACCTACAGACATTTATGGCCTTAAAATATAGTCATGCAAGACATACTTCAACTGCAGAGAAATGTTAGGAATAGTATCTAATTTTCAGGTTCAAATAAAAGCTTCCAGAGTTTTCTTTTTTATAACAGTCAATTAGGTAACTTGGACAAACCCACATGATGAGACCAAATAGAAAATGTGGAAAATTTGTGTTGGAAGTTAAATAGCTACTGGGATAAAAAGGAGTTACAGAATCAGGATCTGAGAGAGAGAGAATGAGAGACAAAACTTTTTCTAAACATGAAAGCCTTGTTTGTCTTATTTGGCTTAGCATTTGAGAGAAAGTTTGGAGAGACTCACAAGAGTAAGAGGGTAACAAATGGAGTTCAGGACCTACCAGGCAGTAGGATCACTGATGAAAATAGGCACTATCAAGGAAAAGCAAAGTGCTACACCCTACATGTACAAGTCAACTGGAAGCAAACCAACCCTTACTAAAACAGTAGCACACCTTCAAACTATCTCAAAATTAAATTGGATTAAGTTGTTTAGGTTGTGGTTGGCCTTAGATATTTGGCAGAAGAAAATAAAAATGCCCTGGGAAGACCTCAAATTCTTTCAGAGTTCAATTTTTCTCTACTATTTTCATCTACAATGTCTAGCACTCAACAAAAAATAATCATGCATTTAAAGTAAGATAAGTTGATATTAGGGACATACTCAGGAAATCTAGATGAGGAAGGCGTAGATTTTTAAAAAATAAGACTATGCTTAATATGTTAAAGAAAATACAAGAGGAATTTAAAAACTCAGTAGAGACCTTGATCTTGGTCAAAAAAAAAGGAAAATTTGTAGACTTGACAATTATAAATAACAGAAATTAAGAAACTGACAATGAGATTAATAGAATAGTCAGAGCTAGAAAAAAATTAGAAAATGGAATTATAGGATGGAAGAACTTTCCAGAATGAATCATGGAGAAATTATATATATAATGTACAAGAGACATGGAAGATACAGTTTTTTAATCATGTTTTCAGTTTTGTCTTAATAGTTGTGAAACCATATAGTATTTTAGTTTTAATGTGTTTTTACTTCTAGATGATCTATTTGATTTATAATTTAAGTTCCCTATCCCTTGCAAATATAGCCATTTATGTTAAAATAGTTCTTTACATGAACTTTATATGTTTATACCTGTTACATATATTAAATTTTTAATATACTATGTATTTAATTTTTACTATGCTATATGATAGTTTAATGTCCCAAATATTTTTGTGTGTTTATTTTTTATTATTTTTTAATTTATTTTTTATTTATTTTTATTTTTTATTTTTATTTTTGGGTGTGTGTCTGTTTCTATAGTTAAACTTATACTAAATTTTTTTCTTTCTTGAGTGCCTTGATTGCTTTGATTATATTCATGGCAATTTGAAGGTATAATTTGAACCCTAAATAAAATGATGTCTTTGCCATTTGACTATGGTCATTGCTTGTAGAAGATTGCCTTAAATTAATTTTAGGGCTTGAAATTTCTCAGAAGATCCAGTTGAGCTGTATTTTCGCTGTTAGTTCCTCATGAAGGTTGGTCAACTCCCAGCTGACTCTGATCTTCAAAAAGGGATGGTTCTCTTTAAAAAATCACCAGTTGTGTGAGCATGGGCTTTTGTTTTACTCCCCCAATATCATATTCAAATTTTCTAATCTCAACAATTATTCTCAGAGACAGAAATTTTCTTAGTTGTTCATCTCTCTGGGTTTTGAACTTGACTTCAACTTGACCCAGTAATTCTTTGTGATCTTTTCAACTCTTCAACGATTTTATTTTTTAAAATATTCTATTTATTTTAGAGAGACAATAAGCGGGGGCGGGGGGAACAACTGGGAGGAGGAGCAGAGAGGGAGAGAGAAGCAGACACCCCGCTGAGCAGGAAGCCCAATGCAGGACTTGATCCAGGGACTAAGGGATCATGACCTGAACTGAAGGCAGACACTCATCAGACTGAAATACCCAGGAAGCCCTTCCATGATTTTAAATGAATATTTTGTTCGCTAGGAGTCATAGTTTGAGGTTCGTTCTGAAAATTTACTCTATCAATGTCAGAAACAGCAAGTCTTGCACAGAATTATTAAATTTTTCATTCATATATACATGAATATGAATATATTAATATGAATATATTACATATATGTTATACTTAATGCACATAAAATTCATTTTAGATTTTTATGCATTTGCTTCTTTTTCAAATCTATCTAAACCATTTTGATAGTCTCTCATACTTTCAATTTTTAGATTTTTCTAAGCATATAAAATATATTATTTTTATATTATACATCTGGCAATTCCAATAGAGTGCTTTTGCTCTGATTATAAAATTTTTGTTTCAGTGAACTCACTCAGGATATCTATTTTACTGTTTACCTATGATTTTTATTAATCATCTATTCTTAAAAATGAATGTTGGAAACTATTTGAAGGCTTCACTTAAAGTTCTTTTTTTCCTGAGACTATTTGTGTTGCTTCTCTCAGGTAGGTGGGGGCAACTTGCCTAGGAGTGATTTCAGGTAAATCTTTAGCTTATAGCTTGAGCAATACATAAAAGAGTAAATTCTGATTTCAAATATGCTTGACCAAAAGCTATGTTTAGGAAATCCTGAGAAATTTTTTTCAAAAAGCAAAATAAATGTTCCAAACATCTCTTTCCGCATTTTAGAATTTTTTATCTCTATCTAAATGGCAGTACAACTGTTTCAGAATTCCAATTTTATGAAGAATTTTCTGATTCAAAATCCTATTCAGTCATTGTCCCACTTCTGTATGGTACATAGCCAGTTAAAACAATAGCTCCAGGCCACATAAGGGTAAACAGATGCTTCTAAAACAAAGCAATCTTGTGCTTTATGTCTCTTGAATTGCATTTTCTTATAATTTGAGAGATCCTTATAATTTATTTTTCTAACAGCATGCATTTTTAGGCTTGAATTTTTGGATTTTATCTAGCATATATTGTGTCCCATATTGAGAAATTTTATTATGTGTAGTCTACTTAAAGTGGAAACATGATTGCCTCATGAACAAAGATTTCTTGAGATGGGACAAGTGAATTAGAATATCAACCTTGCTGAAATTTTCAATAATAGAGATGTTAGATATTTATTGGACTGCATTTTTTCCTAATATAAAACATCTTTTTATTTCCCCCTTTAGACCACAGCTATATGTAAAACCAAACTATTTTCCCTCTCTTGACATAGTAAAAAGCTACTTATCATTTCATTGTCAATTGTGCATTTAAAAAAATAAAAATTATGTTTATGATTTTATTTTAGAATATTTTCCTGAACAAAACAGCCTTCAAATTTGTGTTAAATAGTAATGGAAAAAATAGACCCAATGTATTGAATTTTACCATTTTGAGGGGATTACATTTACTCATATAAGAATTAATTTTCTTATATAACAAGTACAAAGGGAGAGAATATGCATGACAAATTTGCAATGTTTTTCATGGTTCATTTGTTGCACAGGAATAACAGAGTGAAGATAATTCAAGTTCTTGCATTGTGTTTGGCCTTCCCAGTAAGTAATACTATCTCTTCCATTTTGTATTTAGACTCTAGTGTATCTTTTATGTTAATTTATTATGTTTAATAGGTGAGAGGTTTGTGTTTTGCCTTAGAAAAGAACTGATAAAATTTGCATTGTACAATACCCAAGAGATGATGATGAATTTTTTTCTTTGCTCATTTTTATATTACAGTGTTTTGAAATGTATTATCGATGGAACTTCACACATAAATATTGCTTAAGAGATCATATTGTTCTTTGTTGCATAGTAATCTATTACATTATGAAAGCTTATAATTTTTGAATGTTATTATTTTTTGAATGCCGTTAATTATTAAAAATATACCTATGTAGAACAGATTCTAGCATATTAGCATTACATTTACATTTAAAACACAGAGGATATTAAGAATATAAATTAGAAAAAAAAGAATATAAATTAGTGTCTATCACATCCCCAAAGTCCCTGAAATTCACTACATTATGATAAATTGAAATGCTATTTGAAAGCTAACAAAAATATGTATACTAATCCTCATTGGCAAGATATTTATTTAAATAGATTGAAACAACAACAACAACAACAAAAAAAAAAAAACCCAAAATACAAAAAACAAGCCAAACCAAAAAACAAACCAAAAAACAAACAAATAAACAAATAAATAAATAAATAAATAGATTGAAACAAGTCTCTGTCTTTCTCTCTGCCTGGTAATAGGTATAGCATTTTTTTTATTAGAGATAGTTTCTATGTCTTTAAGTGGAATTTTTTTCTTTTTAAACACCTTTTTAGATAAATAATCAAATTATTTTTAATTTTCTTTCATTTATGTTCTTTTATGTGGACATTTGATTATAATATTCCATGACTTGTATGATAATAATAGCTTACATTTATACAGACCTATATGATCTACAAAGCACTTAAGTTTTGGCATTATATTTCTCAGTTAGTATATTCACATAATACCTTAAGTAATGGAAAAACTTTCATACACTGGCATGCTGGTGGTGGTGGTGCATATAGGTAAAAGCAGGCATGTTTTGTTATTTCCCAGATTCCTATTCCACATACAGAGGGGGTCAGGCATTCAGATATTGCCTTTATATAATACAAATCACTCAGATTGATGGAATGTTTTTGATTTAAAAAATTAGGTATCATATAAGCATAAATGAAGAACAAATATTTTGCCTATTAATTTTTGCAGACAAAATGTCAATTAATACTCTAAAATTTCTACAATAGACTCTGTAACAGGAGACAAAAGAGGACATTATGTAATCATAAAGGGTTTGATCCAACAAGAGGATATAGAAAATTGTATATATTTATGCACCTGCTGTGGGAGGACTTAAGTATTTAAAGCAACTATTAACAGACAAAAGGAAGAAACAGATGGTAATACAATAATAGTAGAGGATTTATAACACCCCCACTTACATCATTGGATAGATCATCAGACTGAAAATCAACAAGGAAACAGTGACTTTGGATGATACACTGTACCAAATAGACTTAACAGACATATTAAGACATTTCATCCAAAACCAGTGGAATATACATTCTTTTTGAGTGCACATGGAACATTCTCCAGAATTACATGTTAGTCCGTAAATGTCTCAACAATTCAAAAAGATTGGATTATATCATGCATCTTTTCTGACCACAATGGTATGAAACTAGAAATTAATCACAAGAAAAAACTCTAGAAAGGACAAAAATACATGGAAAATAAGTAATATGCTATTAAACAATGCATGGGTCAACCAAGAAATCAAACATGAGGTAAAAAAAAATACATGGAAAAAATGAAAATGAAAACACAATGCTTAAAAATCTTTGAGATGAAGCAAAAGCTGTTTTGGGATGGAAGATTATAGCAACACAGGCCGACATCAAGAAGCAAGAAAAGTCTCAAAAAAGCAATTTAACTTTTCATCTTAAGGAGCTAGAAAAAGAACAAGCAAAACTCAAAGTCAGTAGAAGAAAGGGAATAATAAAAATTAGAGCAGAAATAAATGAAATAGAGAAAAGCAACAATAACAATAGAAGAGATCAGTGAAACAGTTCGTTCTTTGAAAAGATTAACAAAATTGATAAACCTTTAGTTAGACTCATCAAAAAGAAAGAAAGGAGAAGAATGAATAAAATCAGAAGTGAAGAAGGAGAAATAATAATCAACACCACAGAAATACAATGAATTATAAGAAAGTGTTATAAAAATTATATGCCAACAAACTGAACAACTTAGAAAAAATGATAAATTCCTAGAAACATAACCTTTCAAAACCATAAGGGTAAGAAAGAAAATTTGAACACCCTGATTAGTAGTAATAAAATTGAATCAGCAGTCAAAAAATTCCCAGCAAACAAAAGTCTAACACCAGATGGTTTCACAGGTGAATTCTACCAAACATTTAAAGAAGAGTAAATGCCTATTCTTCTCAAACTATTCAAAGAAGAAGAAAGAAGAAGAAGAAGAAGGAGGAGGAGGAGGAGGAAGAGGAGGAGGAGGAGGAGAAGGAGGAGGAAGGAGGAGGAGGAAGGAAGAGGAGGAAGGAAGAAGAAGAAAAAGGAAAGTTTTTAAATTCATTCTACAAGTTCAACTTTACACTGATACCAAAACCAGATAAAGACACTACGAAGAAGGGAAAACTACAGGCCAGTATTTCTGATGAACACAAATGCAGAAGTCCTCTATAAAATATTAGCAAACTGAATCTAACAATATTTTTTAAAAAATCATTCACCATGATTAAATGGGATTCAATCCATGGATGCAAAGTGGTTCAATATTTGCAAATAAATCAACATGATACATGATATTAACAGGAAAGTGTAAACCCTTATGTTTGTTTCAACAGATGCAGAAAAAAACATTTGGCAAAGTATAACATCCATTCATGATAAAAACTTTTAACAAAGTGGGTTTATAGGATACACACTTATACATAATAAATTCCATATATGAAAAACAGCGAACATCATACTCAATGGTGAAAATATAGAGCTTCTTTTCTAAAGTCAGGAGTAAGACAAGGAAGTCTACTCTTACCACTTTTATTCAA
This sequence comes from Vulpes vulpes, assembly GCF_048418805.1. Taxonomy (NCBI): domain Eukaryota; kingdom Metazoa; phylum Chordata; class Mammalia; order Carnivora; family Canidae; genus Vulpes; species Vulpes vulpes. Next base: position 38,078,708 of record NC_132794.1, read on the forward strand.
CATAGTACTGGAAGTCCTAATCACAGAAATCAGACAAGAAAAATAAATAACAGACACCCAAATTGGAAAGGAAGAAGAAAAATTGTCACTATTTACAGATGATATAATACTACATGGAAAACCCTAAAGTCTCCACCAAAAAAATACTTGAATTTATAAATGAATTCAGTAAAGTCATAGGATACAAAATTAATTTTAAAAATCTGTTTCATTTCTATATACTAATAATGAAGAAAGAGAAATTAAGAAAACAACTCTTCCTTTACAATTGCACCAAAAATAGTAAAATATCCAGGAATAAACTTAAGCAAACAAGTGAAATATTTAAACTCCAAGAACTATAAAATATTGATGAAAGAAATTGAAGATGAAACAAGTGGAAAGATATTCTGTGCTCATGGATTGGAAGAATTAATATTGTTAAAATGTCCATACTACTCAAGGAAAACCTACAGATTTGATTCAATCTCTATAAAAATACAAACAGCAGTTTTCACAGAACTAGAATAAATAATTGTATGAAACCAGAAAAGACCCCAAATAACCAAAGCAATCTTGAAAAAGAATAACTAAGCCAGAATATCACAATTCCAGATTTCAAGATATACTACAAAGCTGTAGTAATCAAAACAATATGGTATTGGCACAAAAATAGACACATGGATAAATGGAACAGGATAGGGAGCCCAGGAATAGAACCCATGTTTATAAGGTCAATTAATCTGCGACAAAAAATGGCCCGAAATTACCAACCCTCTTTAATATAGTTTAGTCGAACTTTCGTTCATTGCTTAATTTTTATCACTGCTGTATCCTGTGGGGGTGTGGCTTAGCAAGGTGTCATGAGCTACTTTAGCGTGTGCTTGATACCCGCTCCTTTAAATCGTTTGTGATTTTGAGGGCATTCTCACTGGGGCGTGGAGAATTGCATGTGTGAGCTTACTAAGGACCAGTAGGAAGGCTAGGACCAAACCATTGTGTTTATGGAGTCATGACTCATCTTGGCATTCTCAGTGCCTTGTTTTATTTATTAGGCTACATTAACAGGTGTTTTTATGATGTTATACATTGTGTTGTGAGAATATGGGTTTGAATTTTTTGTGAATTGAATGGAGGCGGTAGAGTCAAGGAAGTCCAATCTATAGATAGGTTGCAGATTTAGGCTTATGAAATTATTTTTGTTAAATTAACTAGGGTTATAATATAATCGTATGAAATTTAGACATGGCTTATGACTGTTACATTTATTTAGTCCTGTTTTGGAGGTTTGGCTGGACACAAATAGGTATATTGTAAATAATAGAAGTTTATGGGGGTAAGCGGGGTTTGGTATAGTTAATTTAATGTCTTGCGTATAGGCAGTAGGTGTATACGTGTGTATGTGTGTACGTGTGTACGTAAATCTGTATGTCCTGTAACCATTGACTGAATAGCACCTTGTATTATGCACAAAGTTGATAAATGATAATGAATAAGCCCAGCTACAAGTTATTTGACTGCGTCGGGACCCTGACGGTCATATTCTCTGACTACAAGTTACTTGACTGAGTCGATGGCTGTTACGGTCATAGCTGAGTGATACCAAGTTCTCCCCCCAAAAAATAAAGATACCAAATGGATGACACCACAGTTACGTGTGATCCTGGGCTGATTAGTCATTAGTCCATCGAGATGTCCCATTTGAGAGGATTAGTAGGATTGGAATTAAGAGGAGACATGGCCCTGAAGTAAGAACCAGATGCCAGGTATAGTTTCCGGCTAGAAACCCCCACATGAAAATAGGCCTGGAGCAAGAAGAGGGACACTTCATGCAAGAATTGATGGTTTCTCAAGGCATGGTGATTAAGCCCTTATTGGACTAAGTGACATGCAGTAAAGTAATTCCCTTAGGAAATAAGAGTTAGGTAGGAATTAAAATTCATGTCTACATGCAATAGTAATAATAATATGTACATGCTGATATGCATGAGGCAAACCAGTAATGCACAACGTACGTAGGGGAGGGGAATTTTTTTTGGACTTATTGACATAGCACAATAGGGTTATTGAAATATATGAATAGAAGAGGTTATTATCAGGGAATAGTTTAAGAAGAATTTCAGCTTTGGGTGCTGATGGTGGAGCTGGTGCTTCTTCCTTGAGTCTTAAGGAGGGTGATTAGTCTCCATTTTTGGTTTACAAGACCAAGGTAATTAATATACTACAAAGACTCTTCATTTTAGGAGATTGTTTTTGATAATGCTGATAGTTGGCAGCAAGACTAAGAGGGTAGTAAAGTATAGGATGGAGGCTACTTGGCCAATAATAATAAAGGGGTATTCTACTGGTTGCCCTCCAATTCATGTTAGTGTGAGTAGATCAGCTGTTAGTAATCAAAATAGGCATTGACTAAGAGGACGAAATATTATTCCATGTTGTTTGGATGTGTGGAGTAAGGGAATAATTGCTAGGATTAGGATAGAGAATATTAGGACAAATACACCTCCTAGTTTGTTGGGGATTGATCGTAGAATGGTGTAGGCAAATAGGAAATATCATTCAGGCTTGATGTGTGGGGGAATGTTGAAGGGGTTTGCAGGGATGTAGTTGTCCGGGTCTCCTAATAGGTCTGGTGTAAATAAAACTAGTGATATTAGTACTAGAACTAAGAGTAGGGCTCCTAGGATATCTTTGATTGTATAGTAAGGGTGGAATGGGATTTTGTCTGAGTTGAATGAAATTCCTGAAGGGTTATTGGATCCAGTTTCGTGTAGAAATAGGAGATGGACTATTGCTAGGCCTGCAATAATAAATGGGAGAATGAAGTGGAATGTGAAGAATCGTGTTAGGGTTGCTTTGTCAACTGAGAAGCCACCTCAGATTCATTCTACCAGGTTAGTCCCAATGTAGGGGATTGCTGAGTGTAGGTTTGTGATGACAGTTGCTCCTCAAAAGGATATTTGTCTTCATGGTAGGACATAACCTATGAATGGCTATAGTTCTATAGTTGCAAATAAGAGAATTATTCCAATATTTCATGTTTCTATGAATACATAAGAGCCGTAGTATAGTCCTCGTCCTACGTGTATAAAAAGGCAGATAAAGAATATGGAGGCTCCGTTTGCATGTATATAACAAATGATTCAACCGTAGTTGACGTCTCGACAGATGTGAGTAACTGATGAGAAGGCTGTTGATGTGATGTATCTGATGTATAATGTATGGCTAAAAACAAACCTGTTAGAATCTGTAGTATCAGACACACTCCAAGCAGGGACCCAAAGTTTCATCAAGCTGAGATATTTGATGGTGCGGAAGATCAATGAATGAGTTGTTAACAATTTTAGCTAATGGGTGGGTTTTTCGGATGTTAGTCATTAATGTTCTTATAGTTGAAATACAACGATGATTTTTCATGTCATAACAATGGGAAAAGATAATCTCCAACACATTGTGGTGGGAAAACTGAACAGGTACATGTAAAAGAAGAAAAATGGAACTCTTCTACCATACACAAGAATAAACTCAAAATGGATTAAAGACCTAAAGGTGAGACTTGGAACCACAAAATTCCTAGAAGCAAACATAGACAGTAATATTTTTGACATTGACCATAGAAATATTTTTCTGGATATGTCTACAAAGGCAAAGGAAACAAAAACAAAATAAAACTATTGGAATCACAGCAAACTACACTACACTTTGGCACAGTGAAGGAAACCATCAACAAAACAAAAAGGCAACCTATTGAATGGAAAAAGATATTTGTAAATGATATATCTAATAACAGGTTAATATCCAAAATAAATTATGAATTTATACAACTCAACCCCCAAAAATAGTAATAATAATCCAATTAAAAATGGGCAGAGGACCTAAATAGACATTTTTCCAAAGGCTTACATACAACCAAAAGACACATGAAAAAAATGCTCAACATCGCTAATCATCAGAGAAATTAAAATCACAAAGACATATCATTTTACACCTGTCAGAATAGCTGAAGTCAAAAACACTGGAGAAAACAAGTGCTGGTGAGGACCCAGAGAAAAAGGAACTCTCATGCACTGTAGATGGGAATGTAAATTAGTGTAGCCACTATGGAAAAAAGTATGGAGGTTTCTTAAAATATTAAAAATAGAATTACTGAAAGGCCTGGGTGACTCAATAGTTGAGCGTCTGCCTTCAGCTCAGGGTGTGATCCCAGGGCCCGGGAAAGAGTCTTGCATTGGGTTCCCTGTGAGGAGCCTGCTTCTCCCTCTGCCTGTGTCTCTGCCTCTCTGTGTGTCTCTCATGAATAAATAAATAAATAAAATCTTTTTTTAAAAAAGTGGAGTTACTTAGTTAAGATGGAGTAGTAGAAGGACCCCGAGCTTGCCTTGTCCCTCAAACACAGCTAGATCAGCATCAAATCATTTTGAACAACTAAGAAATTGTCCAAGGATTAAGAAAACAATCTGCACAATTGGAGAAAGAACATGGCAGATGTGAATTTTGCAGCCATGAAATGAGGGAGAGAAAAGCTGCAGTGCTGGAAGGGGAGGGACTCCTTTTTGTGGAGGGAAGTCAGGGAGATAAGGAGGGAGCAGGAGAGCAGCGCATTCTTTTAATGCACTGTTGAATTTGACTAGCTAGTATCTTGTTGAGAATTTTTACATCCATATTCATCAGGGATATTGATCTGTAATTCTCCCTTTTAATGGGGTCTTTGGTTTGGTAGTCCATGTAGCACTAGCCTCATAGAATGAGTTTGGAATGAGTTTCCATTACTATTTTTTGGAACAGTTTCAGAAGAATAAGTATTAATTCTTCTTAAATGTTTGGTAGAATTCCCCCTGGGAAGCCATCAGCTCTGGACTCTTGTTTTTGGGAGATTTTTGATAATTGATTCAATTTCTTTGGTTATGGGTCTGTTCAAGTTTTCTATTTCTTCCTGTTTCAGTTTTGGTAGTTTATATGTTTCTAGGAATTTATACATTTCTTCCAAATTGCTCAATTTCTTGGCATATAATTGTTCATGATATTATCTTATAATTTTTTGTGTTTCTGTGGTGGTGGTTGTGATCTTTCTTCTTTCATTTGTGACTTTACTTATTTTGATTCACTTCAACAAAGTGGGATTTATTCCTGGGTTGCAGAGGTGGTTCAATATCTACAGATTAGTCAATGTGATACACTATATAACTAAAAGATAGGATAAAAACTATATGATCTTCTCAATAGATTGAGAAAAAGCCTTGACAAAATACAGCGTCCTTTTTATAAAAACCTTCAAGAAAGTAGGGATAGAAGGAACATACTTCACATCATAAAGACCAAATACAAAAGATCCACAACTAGTATCATCCTTAATGGGGAAAACCTGAGAGACTTTCCCCCTAAGGTAAGAAACACAACAACAATGTCCACTCTCATCACTGTTAGTCAACATAGTACTAGAACTCCTACCTTCATCAATCAGACAACAAAAAGAAATAAAAGGCATCCAGATCAGCAAGGAAGAAGTCCAACTTTCACTTTTCACAGACAATGAAGAAAACCCAAAAGACTCCACTAAAAAAAAATTACTAGAACTATATGAGAATTCAACCAAGTCACAAGATTCAAAATCAACACATGAACCAAAATTTGTTGTATATCTATCCACCAATAATGAAGCAGTAGAAAGTGAAATCAAGGAATTGATCCCATTTACAATTGCGCCCAAAACCATAAGATACCTACAAATAAACCTAACCAAAGAGGTAAAGGATCTGTAGGCTGAAAACTATAGAACACTTATGAAAGACACAAAGAATTGGAAATTGAAGACACAAAGAAATGGAAAAACATTCCATGCTCATGGATTGGAAGAACAAATATTGTTAAAGTGTCTGTACTGCCCAAAGCAATCTACACATTCAATGCAATACCAATCAAAATAACACCAGCATTTTTCACAGAGCTACAACAATCTGTGTATGGAACCACAAAACCAAATAGCCAAAGCAATCTTGAAAAGGAACAGCAAAGCTAGAGGCATCACAATTCTGGACTCCAAGCTATATTACAAAGCTGTAACCATCAAGACAGTGTGGTACTGGCACAAAAACAGACAGATAGATCCACGGAACAGAATAGAGAACCCAGAAATGGGCCCTCAACTGTATGGTCAACTAATCTTTGACAAAACAGGAAAGAATATCCAATGGAAAAAAAATCTCTTCAACAAATGGTGCTGGGAAAACTGGACAGCTACATGAAAAAGAGTGAAATTGGACCATTCTTTTACACTATGCACAAAAATAAATTCAAAATGGATGAGAGACCTAAATGTAAGACAGGAAATCATTAAAATCCTAAAGGAGAAAACAGACAGCAACCTCTTCGATCTTGGCCACAGCAACTTCTTACTAGACATGTCTCTGGAGGCTAGGAAAACAAAAACAAAAATAAATTATTGGGACTTTATCAAGATAAAAGCTTCTGCATCTCAAAGGAAACAATCAACAAAACTAAAAGGCAACCAGCTGAATGGGAGAAGATATTTGCAAATGACATATTGGATCAAGGGTAATATCCAAGATCTATAAAGAACTTATCAGGCTGGACATCCAAAAAACAAATAATCCAGTTAAAAAAAAATGGGCAGAAGACATGATTAGACATTTTTCCAAAGAAGACATCCAAATGGTTAACAGATATATAAAAATGTGCTCAACATCACTCATCATCAAGGAAATACAAATCAAAACCACAATCAGATATCACATCACACCTGTCAGAATGGCTAATTAACAACACACGGAACATCAGATGTTGGTAAGGATATGGAGAAGGGAGAACCCTCTTGCCCTATTGACGGGAATGTAAACTGATGCAGCCACTGTGGAAAACAGTGTGGAGGCTCCTCAAGAAGTTAAAAATAGAGCTACCCTATGACCCAGCAATTGCACTACTGGGTATTTACCCAAAGGCTACAAACATACTGATTCAAAGGGACACACACACCCAATGTTTACAGCAGCATTATCAACAATAGCCAAACAATGGAGAAAGCCCAAATATCCATGACTGGTGAATGGTTAAAGAAGAGGTGGTTTATCTGGCATATTATTCAGTTATCACAAGAATGAAATCTTGCCATTTGCATGATGTGGATGGAACTAGAGGGTTTTATGCTAAGTGAATAAGTCAAAGACAAATACCCTATGAGTTCACTCTTAACTATAGGGAACAAACTGAGGGCTGCTGGAGGGGAGGTGGGTGGGTGAATGGGATAACTGGGTGATGGCATTAAGGAGGGCATGTGATGTAATGAACACTGGGTGTTGTATTCAACTGATGAATCACTAAACTGTACCTCTGAAACTAATAATACACTATATGTTAATTAAAGTTAAATTTTAAAAAGAAGAAAAATAAATAATTTAAAAAATGAACTCATTTTATCGAGATATTAAATATATGGATTTATATTATGAACATATTAAATACATTGATCTGTTTGGTATTTTTTTTTTAAGATTCCTAAATATAGAAACAAACTGAGGATTGCCGGAGGGGAGGGGAGCAAGAGGAATGGGTCAAATGGGTGATGGGCATTAAGGAGGGCACTTGTTGTAATGAGCACTGGGTGTTGTATGTAAGTGATGAATCACTAAATTCTATTCCTGAAACCAATACTATAGTACATATTTTAAGTAAATTGAATTTAAATATTAATTAATTAATTTCATGTAATATATTGAGCTTTCATGTCTATCTTCATAAAGATTGTTTACATTATCAAAAATATGATTGTAAATAAAACTCATATTGTAAGATGGTGATTACACAATATTCTTTATAAAAATCCTACACTATCTTGGATTTTTTTGTTGGAATTCAGCCCAAGGGCAGAGGCTAGATGAAATAACCCTTTCTTTATTCTGCTGGGACAGTGCATAAAAATCCAAGCTGTGCAGATGCAAAATATTCAGATATCTCTTCTTCTCTCCTTTAGTCTCATGGCATATTTGCTGTGAGAGAAGCAGACTAAAAAAAATAACAGGATTTGGATGGGAGCTCTTTTTTTCTTTCCCCTCCTCTTTTGACCCATAGTATCAGACACAAATCCAAAAGTTTTCAGAAAGTGTCAGAGGAGCTCTCTCCAGGGAGCAAAGTCTGTAGGGCTCAGAGACAGTACAAGGGCAACAGAGAAAGAGGGGCAAAGAGAAGTCGACTTCTTTTTCCCCTGGTTTGGGAGTTGAGCTGAAGCACCTAGACATTACAGATCATGTAGTTTTGTAGTGACTTTGCTTTTCAAGCTATTAAGAAGCTGCTAAAAGGCAAAGGTTAATAAACCCTCTTGCTCACTTCATATGGCTGACAATTACTTCTCTTACTTGTAAAATCTGCTAATGTTTTTCTTAAGTATTCCTTCAGTCTGTCTCATTCTGCCTGTTTTATTACCACTGCCCTAATGCAGACCATCATCAACTTCTGCACGGATTAAAACACCCACCTGCCCGCAGTCCTAAATCTTTCATTTTATTCCTTCACAGAAATACCAGAGTAATGTATCCTAAAACACAAAGCATCATAAAATCTATTGTTCTTGCTTCTAGTACGAAGTTCCAGCTCCTCACTATGAATGAAGCATCCTGCATGGTACAATGTGGGACCCAGGAAATCTAACAAATATCCCCTACCCCTGGACAAGCAGAGCAGGACACGCTCCATTTTGTGCTGCACCTGCCACCTCATGTAGAGCCCCCACACGACCTGCCTGCTGTTTACGGCGCTCCTTCCTCCTTCACCCTAGTTTAGTTATTAAACATACCCGGATCAGAAACCAGCACACATAGGAATGCGGGACCTCTGACTTTTAACCGCCAAAAAATAAAAAATAAAAAAACCCGTCTTTTGCCCACCAATCCTGCACCCCAATTCTAACCAGAATAATAGGCCAGTTCAAATGGATACTTTAAGGTAAAATGTAATTCAATGGGCCACCTGCGAGCGGACCAGCGTGACTGTGCAGCTTTCTGCGAATCCCATGGGCCACTGGCCCTATAAAGCTGCTGCACCTCTTAGCCTCGGGGCCCAAGCCCTGCTCCGCTGCGTCGGGTGCACTTGGACCAGGCTCGGGCTCGTATATAAACCCTCGTGTGATTGCATCGGCGTCGGCTCCTCGGTGGTTTCTCGGATTCGCAGTCTTGGGCACAGCAACAGGGTGTTTGCTTAGGGAATAAATGGAAGAGCAATGAATGAAGAATTTAAGAAAACAAGGCACTATCTGGATTCCTGTCCACTTTTTCTTCTTTTTCTCTTATATGTTTCTTGTGTCCTTTTGCCTTTCACATTGACCCGTTCCATAGAATCACTTTCTTTCTTTGTCTTGCTAACATCTAGTCATTTTTTAAGATCCAGCTTACAAATTACTCCTGCCTTTCCCCGCTCTTCCCACAGCATTTTAACTATTGGGAAGCTCCCCCTATAAGGTTCCACATCAACCCATGTACATATCTATCTTTGTGTGTCTAGCGCCATTGTACCGTACTCATTTACTGTACTCATCTGCCTCTATCTAGTCTACATTTCCTTGAGAACTGTATCATATATAAACATATATTTACATATGTAAATTCCAAGTAATCCTTTGAGTATTCATGGCTACCTTCATAAAGTTTGTTTATATTATTAAAATATGGTTGTAAATAAAACTCATAATTAAGATGGTGATTGTAGTTATGATATATATATCATATATGACTATATCTTTGCTTCCTAATATGAAATCTACTCTTTTTCCTCATAATAATCATTACTTAATATATACACTTATGAAATGAATGTGTGATTGAATAAGAATTAATATTAAAGAGGCACTATATTTTCCTAATCTGTATGTATATGTGTTGGGGGGATTCTTAATGAAGACAATACCTTCCTTTTAAAATTTGCCACAATTAAATTTTTAATATATTTTGCAAAAATATATAAATATATTCAGATGAAAAATTTAATTTATGGTATATTTTATAGATATTGCTACTTATTGGTTTCTTTTCAGAAAATACCAAAGAGGTTGAACAATTTACAAATATACTTTAAGGAAAATCCCTATATGATCTTCTTAGGCTTTATTCAAAAGTCTGGCTTTTTTGTTTCTTTGATTGGAATTATGATTTTGTATTGAATTCATACATATATTTGGTCAAAGTATCTTCTTGAGTCATTTATATTATACTATTGTGCTGTCATATACATTAAGGATATAGGAACACATATGATAAATAATGTTCACATCCTGTTGGTTTTATTTGTAAATCGAGGCAGAAATAATACATACAATCAAAACAAAAATGAATAGTCTCTAGGACAGCAATGAATTCCCAGAAGGAAACAGAATATAGAGGATTACTGATATGATATTGAGACCTACTTTAGCTAGAATCATCAGAGAAGCTTGCTCTGGATATCAGGACTGTGTGTTGAGGCATGAATGTTAAAATGGCATAACCACCAGAAAGTATTGAAGAAAAGCCTACCAGGCACAGATACAGCCAGCACAGAAACCCTAGTTAAAAATGGATTTTGTGATGTGTGAAACAGAAAGATTAGTGTGACCAGAATGTGTGTCAATAGGGAAGTAGTAGGAGAAGATTTGGAGAAGCAGACATGTTAAAATGAGTAGTTTAGATTGATTATCACAGGACAAGCAATTGTATGGTTTTCATCAGTAAAATAATAAGAAAGATGTCTAAAACAACTTGCTTTTGGTTTAGATGTGATACATGGAAACTATAATGGAATGAAAGATGACTTCCAGCTTCTTGGTTTAAGAAACTGGGTTAAATGAGTGGTATCTTAAACAATAGAAGTTTGTTTTCTCAGTTCCAGAGGCTGGAAGTTCAAGATCAGGGTGTCAGCAAGAGGTGGGGTGTTTTGCTGAGTGCCTTTTTCCTGGCTTGTGATGGCTTCCTTCTGTATCCACAACCATCTTGATAGTTGTGTCCTCACATGGTGAAGGAGGATGCTCTGGTATCTCTTCTTTTTATAAGGGCACTAATTCTATTATGGAGGCTCCACCCTCTGACCCCATCTAAACCCAATTACCTCCCAAGGCCCTACTCCTAATATCATCACACCAAAGATAAGGTCTTCAACAAAATTTGGGGGACACAAACATTCAGTCCATAACAAGGAGAGACTTTGCAAAGAGTGGAGATCAAGAATTGAGTGAGAATAATCTTGAATTTGAGAAGTCTATTATTTAAAATGCAAGTGAATATATCTTCTAAGTGCTGTGTCAACAGACCAATTATGAGAACCTTAATACATGTTAAATTATTAATATGTTCTGTGATTTAATGTGTTACCTTTCTCAAGTAATATACTTGCATTTTAATGAGTTTTTACTAAATTTGCTTTGACCCAGATAAATTGCTCTAATACTCCCCATATATGCCAGCCACAGGACAAGCTGAGAGTTGAAAGCTGTGACAAGCAATAATCATGCTGACATGTATGGATACTCCACCATTCTACCCAAACATAGGTTTCATTGTTATAGAATACAGTGGTCTACCTCATTTCCTTTCTCAAGTTTACTGCATCTACATTCATATTTACAGAAGGTAGCCTTGGGGAGTTAGAAGTCCCCACACATGCCCATTAGGAACATATTTTGATATAATATAAATATAAAAGATTTGGGAACCTATTCACTAATTTGGAGCCATCTGCTTTTACTCAATGAAACAAAAAGTAGGCTTCTACCTAATAATTAGGTAGATAAGGCATTATTAGAATGTTTTAAAATATCAACTGATAAAATGTTGAGGATGTGTAGCTATGCTTTTTTATCATTGTTCTCAACAAAGGAAAATTTATTCTCCAAATTGTCTACTTATTGGGATCCCTGGGTGGCGCAGCGGTTTAGCACCTGCCTTTGACCCAGGGCGCGATCCTGGAGACCCGGGATCGAATCCCACGTCGGGCTCCCGGTGCATGGGGCCTGCTTCTCCCTCTGCCTATGTCTCTGCCTCTCTCTCTCTCTCACTGTGTGCCTATCATAAAAAAAATTAAAAAAATAAATAAAATATAAAAAAATAATAAAAATAAAAAAATAAAAAATTAAAAAAAAAACAATTGTCTACTTGTTATATTTATAATGTCAGTCTACCTCTTAACTTCAGAAAAATCAATAAAATCACAGCAGTGACCTGGGACATATTCATCTCCTATAGTGAAATCAATAATTTGGGACTCAGTGCTTATTGAAAAACTCTTCTGACCTGAGAAAAAAACACTAAGGGGAGGCCAGGAAAGAGGACATGAAAGATAACTTTAATGCTTTTTCCATCCTTACCTAAAGGCCTAGTTGACATTAGTAGGAAGATGGAATCATCCAAGGTTAATAAATAAATTTTGTTCATTTCTGGATAACATAGTATTATTTGTATGTCATGATAGTCTTCATTAAGCAAACACCTTCCATTTTACTTTTCTTATATTCATGCTCATAGCCACTATAACTAACAATGGCTGTATTATTTCACCCCATATACATTCTGTTAGGGTCTAACACTAGGATATTTAATATAGCTTATTAAAGATTGAATATGAAAATAGATATCCTAAAATTTTATAGGATATCTTGCAACCTTACTGAATTAAAACTAGAAAGATAATTAAATACAAAATTTTAGGAATTTAGAAACATGTCTTTTATTTTATACAACTGTTATCAGCTACTGCTTATAACAACCTACTCTAAAACTTTAATGTCTTAAAACAACAAAAACACCACCAACAAAAAAACATTATTTCTCATGAGTCTACCAAGTTCTCTGGGCAGTTTTGCTGATCTGGGACAACCTCTGTTGATTTCAGCTGTGCCTGTTAAGTGTCTTGGTCAGCTACCTGACAGTATGGCAAGGGCCTGGCTATCTAGACTGGTCTTATCTAGGGTTTACTTATAACTAATTAGGGATGAATCTGAAATAGCTTCTTCAAAGTTGCAAGTAGTCTTTCAACAAAATTATATTATGCTCCTTAATTTTGAAAGAGCAGTGAGTAGGTATGTGTATGCATCTGGGGAAGTGTGCTTCATTTACAACAGCCAAATAACAACAACAATTAAAAAGTCAATCATTTCCATTTTGCATACATAGTACAGGAAAACTATGTGATAGAAGATAAATTTATGCTTGGAAGCCTGGACCCAAGAAGCTCTTGCCCTCAAATTTGTTTCAGTTATACTTAAATGAAGTTAAATATCCAGATCATCCTTTGACTAGTTGGTGGGTATACAATATTCACTTGATTGAATTGAGAAAAACTAGATTTCCAAAATTTTAATTGTCCTCCATGTTTTATAGGTAAGCCAACAGTTTTATAAAGCTGATATAATCTCGTTAAGTTTCAATAAATTTCCAGCAAATTAACTTATGAATTAAAAGAAAGTATTTCCAAATTACTTAATTTAGTATAATTTTTATGAGCTTGCACTACTAGATACCTTCCCAAAGATAATTCATTTTTCAAAGAGTGCAAATTGTGTAGTTAAAGAAAAAATTCACATGGTATCTAAAGAAGATAATGAACAAGTGATATCCCAAAAAAAGTTATATTATTAAAAAATCTTTTCTAATTATGAAAGTAATATATAAATTGTCAAGATTAGAAAACTTAGAAGTACATAAAGAACATGAAAAGCATTCATAATTTTGTAATTCAGAAATTAACCAAATTAACCATGGGATAATCTAATGTCCATAGAAAAAGAGCTAAATTGCTTTTTATTTCATTAATACTACTGAATGAGCATAACTCCCTTGTATATTTTTGAAGCATGGTTTTAATGCACAATCTCCAAAATATGGTAGGCAGAGAAAAATGTGTTAAATAAAAAATTTTCTTCATGTATGCAAAATAATTTGTCCTTTACTGGATCTTTATTTTTTAATGTTTATTTTACTCTTAAAAGCAAGGCTATGATAAAGCTAAATATATATGTATATCACTGAATACTTTCTTCCTGATACTGAATACTTCCTGATGAATTTCCGAAAGTGGACTAGTAGTCTATATCCTGTACCGCTCCAACCCAGAGTGTTGTCTTTCTGTCTCTGTCTACCTGTCTGGGTCTCTCACTCTTGTTCTCGATCTTTAACTGTATTTAATCCCTTTAAATTTGAGAATCCACATGACTGTCTTGAATTATTTTTTTCATTGTATTGATTATTAGTGAGGTGATTTTTTAATGCCATTTGTATTCTTTCTGTGGAAAATTACGTGTTTATATATGGTACCTTTTTTTTGGATTTTCAAGCTTATGTAAAAAAGAATTATTCTTTGTCTAAAATTGACTTTCCTTATATATCATTTTTTTCTTTTTACATATATGTCTAAAATAACCTCCTTGCCTAGAGTTCAGAGAAGTCATATTATTTATTCTCTTTATGATAGAGACACTTATAAAATTGTGATGTTGCATGCATTTTTATTAGTATGTGTGGTAAAAATAAAAGCAAAGCAGAACCATAGAGTCAAACTAGTAAATAAATGATGAAATGAAAATAAGGATAGCTTCAAAACATAAAATGTCGTGCTAGCAGGTCATTGCACGTAAGAATTCATCTTGATGGGAACTGCCTATCCTGGTGCCTTTATTCTTCTCGTTGAAAAACTGTCACATGTGGCAGTGTCTTAGACAGCACATTATCATAAAACTTTGAGAATCAGACTCAAGACCAAAGTATATCATAGCTATTTCTCCTCCCTGAAGACCATTTGAAACCAATAGCTTCTCTAACTCTCCTCATCTCTTTAAGTATTACACACATTGCACAAGTCATAGACTACCTTAAATTGGTAAACCATCTCATTTTATTTCATATTTCGACAGAGATGACCCAAGCAGAGTTTCTTTATGAAGACTTATGCTTGAATAAGTTCCGCCAGAGTGCAGAGTCAGGAAGGAAATAGATTTGGGGGCTCACATTTATATCAAGGTCAAACTCATTAGAAATGAAAAAAAATAAATTGATATTTATACAGTAGAATAGTCCCTTTTATATAATCTTTTATGTAGAAATTGTTTTGTGACACAGCCTAGTTTATATTTCACATTTTTGTAACAACTTAGTGAGAAGGAAAGTATTCATTTGAGGAAATTCTGATTTCTTCATGTAATAGTAAAACAAATTCTCGCTTTAATAATTGACAAGTGAATGATGGTTTGCTCATATTTTATAGCATACTAAAGAACAAAATAAAAGTGAGAATATGTGAAAAGCAGTTTATGCTTCAATTGCTTTTTCCCCCCCCACATACTAGGAAAGCATGCATTAAATTAGTTAGTTAAATACTAACTGGAAGGAGGGGGTCATAAACACTTGAAAAAATAAGACTAATGGTAACCTTAAGGTCAAATAATAAATTATTTTTGAAGCTTTTTGATATTCTCCTGTAACACTGGTAAAAGAAACTTAAAGTCTCTTCTATGAGGACTAGAATAGAGATCCTTCATTTTATTATGTTCACGTTTCTAAAAAAAAAAAAAATTGACGTTGATGCATTCTATTCAAAGTAGAATAGATTAGGAATAGCTGAACTTATTTACATTTTTATAGTCAAATTCACACATGGAAATTACAGAATACATAGGACTTTTCAATAAATAATGAATGCTCATTCATAAATAATAATTTTAGTTCTTATTTTTTGGAAGATTATGGGAGAATCACTAAGATCTAAAGTTATTTTAGGCAAGAATGAATAGACTATAATTTCAATAAGAGGTTGAATACTGATAAAAGAATAAAGCTCACTGAGTTTATTTAGCTTGGAAGTCAATCATGCAGACACAATGACAATTTATAGTTTAGGGTGTGCACACACCTAACATCCAAGACAAGGTACTGTTTTTCAACTCATCATGATATTTTGGATTAAAATGATTATTTTTAATGGTAGACAAGTGTAAAAGGGAAAGAGAATATATAACCCAAAGCTAATACATTTTAAAAAGCACAAGCCTGTAAAAAATAAAGCCTCAGTTCTCCAGTCTGAAATGAGGGCGACAAAAAACTAAAATAAATAAAAAGACAGCCAAACCTGAGTTCTTAAGGCAGGTGATAGAATTTCTTTTGGTGACATTGTAAGGGGTCAGATTAGGGTTATTGTTAAGAACAATAAAAAAAAAAACTCTCAATAGTGTCTCTTGTTTCTGAAAAGAATTTATACTTATAATTTATTAATACCAATGCTATAAGATCTAGAATAACAGACACAAATTTCCCGTGATGTGGTAGGTAAGGCAGCAGACTGCAACCATGACTCACCAGTTGGGATTTTAAAGTCTGAGTTTCGCTTATCTTATTATAAATATCAGACTTACATAATTTTCATTGACATTTCAGCATTCTTTGGAAGGTATGTACAAATGTTGGAAAACAATTTTTAAAATAATGATGTATCATACTAACATCAACTAATACATTACATTTTTACATTCTCTTTTGGAGGGAAAATTGTAAAAGTGAGTTTTGTTTGGAAGAGCCTAACTATCATTTAAAGCTGTAGAGACAAAAAACTCTGATTTGAGTGACAAAATAATTTATTGTTCAGGCCTGGACATTTTTGAGAATAAAAAGGAGCCACTAATATCATTAGATTTTATACATTTAAAAACACTTGTCTAGTGATTGCTAATTTTTAAGTTGAATAAACTACAAAACAGCTCCAATAAAATCTATGTTTAAAATGGTTTACATTTTTAATCATCTCTATCTCTGGTACCAGTTCACAGGTATTTTTTCTCAAGAATGAATTTTTGAAACAGCTTCACCATGACACAATTTAAATATTGTAAAACTCATTTGTTTGTAGTGTGCAGTTCAGTGAATTTTAGTATATTTATGGAGTTGTACAACCACCATTGGAATCTAATTTTAGAACATTTCCATCACCTTAGGTTCTTCATTTGTTTTTATTATTGTATAGAGTTCCTTTGTATAATGTATCAACTTTTATACATATATTCTGCTGCTGGTGACCATTTAAATTATTTGGAGAGTTGGCATCTATTAATATAGCTGCCATGAATATACTTGCATATATCTTCTGGTGAATTGGGGCACACGTCTTTTTGATATATTCATAGGAGTAGAATTTCTTGTTCATAGCACAAGCATTCACTTTCCTTAAGTAGGTAATTCCAAGTTGCTTAGCAGGGTTTACATTCCTCTCTACAGCATATGACAAACTCTGATACATCATATATATGTTAAAATTTTAAACTTTTAGACACCCTTGATATGTGTGTAGTGATACTTGGTTGAGGTGTTACATTGCATTTCCCTTGTAATTGATAATATTAAGCAAGTTTCATGTTTATTTGCCCTTTGGATATCTTCTTTTTTTAAAGATTTTATTTATTTATTCATGACAGGCACAGAGAGAGAGAGTGAGAGAGAGAGAGAGAGAGAGAGGCAGAGACACAGGCCAAGGGAGAAGCAGGCTCCATGCAGGGACTGGGACTGGGTCCCAGGACTCCAGGATCATGCTCTGGGCCAAAGGCAGGCGCTAAACAGCTAAGCCACCCAGAGATCCCCAGGATATCTTCTTTAGTCAAGTTTCCTCTCCATTTTTCTATTGGGTTGTCTATCTCTTTATTGATACATTAGAATTTTCTCTATATATCTGGATAAAATATCTTGGTTGGTTGTATATGTTGCCAGACCTAATCTGTGGATCTTCATTATATTAATAGTGTTTTGGGAAACAAAAGTTCACAATTGTTATATGGTCCAATTTACATCTTTTTGTTTGTTTGTTTTACAGTTTAGGTTCTTTGTACCCTGCTTAAGGTATACTTTCTTAATCCAAGGTCATTGAGTATTTTAATATTATCTAGATATAGTAATTATTATAAATTTTGCTTTTCCTTACACAATTAGATCTATAGTCCACCAGGAATTTATTTATGCACATTGGGAATTAGGGCTAGTTACACTGTTTCTTTTCTTTCTTTTTTTCCCTCAATTTAAATAGTTAAGTAAATTCTATTTGCTGAAAATATTTTCTTTTTCTCACTGCTCTACACTGACACCTTTGTAATAATTTGGCAGTACACACACACACACACACACACACACACAGTTTTGTTTTCATTCTCCATATTCCACTCGTCTCTTTTTGTCTAGAGTCAAACTTCATTATTGTGTTTTGTAAATCTTAATGTCTGGTGGAGTAAGTCCTTACATTTTATTCCTAAAGACTTTCTTACATACTTTTAATCCTTTTCATGTCTAGGTAATCTTTTTAGGTTGATTTGTCATTTTCAAAACAAAAGTGGACAATTAGGTTAGTATCATATTAAACTGGTATCTTTGTAGTATCATATCTTCTAATGCATAAACATCCATATTCCTGCCTTTATGTGTTTAATGTATCTAAATAATGTTTTATAATTTTCTTTTTTAAAAGATTTATTTATTTATTTATTTATTTATTTATTTATTTATTTAATGTGAGATAGAGCAAGAGCACAGTGCAGGGGCAGGGGGGCTGAAGGGGAGGAAGAAATGTACTCCCTGCTGAGCAGGGAGCCAGATGTGAGGCTCAATCCCAAGACCCCAGCTGAAGGCAGACACTTAACCAATTGAGCCACTGAGGCACCTCCTGTTTTATAATTTCTTATTACAGATTCCCCAGGCATATTGGCTAGTCTTTTATTTTTAAATATTTTCTTACTGTTTTAAATGGTACCTTTTATAATATTTTATTTTCTAACATTTATCGCTAGTAAATAAGAATACAGTTGATTCTGTACTTAGGATCTTATGTAAAGCCACTTATTAAATCTAATGATTTTTCTCATTTAAAAATTTGTTTACATATATAAAAAATTAGAGTTCTTTTCAATACCTGTGAAAGTTTTTTTTTTTTCATTTCACTCTCAAGAATTACCTTTGCAATGCTGAATAGTAGTTGTAGCTATGTATTTATCTTGTTGCCAGATCACAAAGAAAAGTCAAAAAAATTTTTTTAAATTTTATATTTGTAACTGCTGTTTTATACCTATCCTTTAAATGGCTCTATTAAAAAGCCTTTTAGTAGTAGTTTGCTAGTTTAGTAGTAGTTTGCTACTTTTAGTAGTAGTAGTTTTAGTAGTAGTAGTAGTAGTAGTAGTTTAGTAGTAGAGTTTTGATAATAAATAGATATTGAGAGAGCGGGGCAGGATGGCAGAAGAGTAGGGTCCCAAGGCACCTGTCCCGACCAACTTACATAGATAACTTTCAAATCATTCTGAAAATCTACGAATTCGCCATGAGTTTTAAAGAGAGAACAGCTGGAACGCTACAGTGAGTAGAATTTGCGCTTCTATCAAGGTAGAAGGGAAAAAAAGCATCCAAGGGGGAGGGGCCCCAGAGGAGCCTGGCTAAGGGGGGGCCCCGAGTGCCCCCAGGACAGGAAAGCCCAGGCTGGAGAAGCAGGAGCTTCCCCAATCTTCCCCGATGGAAAGGCGCTGGCAGGGATCTCGGGCAGGACCCCAGGAGGGCGGGGATGCCCTCAGGCTCCCAGGGGCACTAACAGAGGAACTGCGCCCCCGGGGAGAGCGCCCCACACACCGGGGACGGAGCTCCTTAAAGGGCTACAGCACGCGCCTCCTGGGCCCCAGAAGCAGCTCGGCGGCAGCTCCAGCGGTTCTCTAGCTGTGGCTCCACCGGGAGGGGGCTGCGCGCCCTGGGCACCCGATTCCAGAGGTGCAGGGCCTTGAGCCCAGGGTGCTGGGGACACAGCCCAGGATCTGGTGGACCCCCGGGACAGGCAGAGGCCAGGAGGACACAGGACAGCAAGGATGCTCCTGCCACCAGGCGGCCCAGAACTGTGCAGATCAGCGCCCCCCCCTCCCTGAGCATCCAGGCCCCTGGGGACTGGGAGCTGCGGTAGTTACTGTGGGAGCTGACCCCAGAGCTGGAGAGCTGGCCGCTGCCACTGTTATTGTTCCTCCTGGTGTCATCTTGTACCTGGGACTGAGCAGGGGCCTCACAGGATAAGTAGCTCTCACTGAGCCGTGCACCTGGCAGGGGGCTACGCAGCTCCCCCAGGTGCACACACCTGAGAATCAGCACAGCAGGCCCCTCCCCCAGAAGACAAGCTATAAGGACAGGGGAAAAGCAAGTTATTGACCAAGCAGCACTGGAAACCTCCAGGGGAAGTCAAGGGATTTATAGTATATAGAAACAGAGGATTCTTCCCCTTGCTTTTTGTTTTCTGTTTGTTTCCCCCCGCTTTCCACCCCCCCCCCCTTTTTCTCTCTTTTTCTCCTTTTTTCCAGTACAACTTGTTTTTGGCCACTCTGCACTGAGCAAAAGGAAAGGAAAACTAGAAGAAAAAACTCACCACAAAAGAAAGATTCAGAAAAAGTCCTCTCTCTCACAGAGTTACAAAACTTGGATTACAATTCAAAGTCAGAAAGCCAATTCAGAAGCACAATTTTGAAGCTATGGGTGGCTCTAGAAAAAAGCATAAAGGATTCAAGAGACTTCATGACTGCAGAATTTAGATCAAATCAGGCCGAAATTAAATATTAATTAAATGAGATGCTATCCAAATTGGAGGTCCTAAAGACCAGGGTTAACAAGGTAGAAGAAAGAGTGAGTAACATAGAAGACAAATTGATGTCAAGGAAGGAAGCTGAGGAAAAAAGAGAAAAACAATAAAAATATCATGAGGATAGGTTAAGGGAAATAAATGACAGCCTCAGAAGGAAAAATCTATGTTTAATTGGGGTTCCAGAGGGCACCGAAAGAGACAGAGGACCAGAAAGTGTATTTGAACAATTCATAGCTGAGAACTTCCTTAACCTGGCAAGGGAAACAGGCATTCATCTCCAGGAGATAGAGAGATCCCCTGCTAAAATCAATAAAAACCATTGAACACCTCAACATTTAATAGTGAAACTTGCAAATTACAAAGATAAAGAGACGATCCATAACCTTTATGGAGAGAAGTATTAGGATAACATCAGACCTCTCCACAGTGACTTGGAAGGCTAGAAAGTGTTGGCAAGATATATTCAGGGTCCTAAATGAGAAGAACATGCAACCAAGAATACTTTATCCAGCAAGGCTCTCATTCAAAATGGAAGGAGAGATAAAGAGCTTCCAAGACAGGCAGGAACTGAAAGAATATGTGACCACCAAACCAGCTCTGCAAGAAATATTAAGGGGGACTGTGTAAAAGAAAGAGGAAATCCAAGGAAACAATCCACAAAAACAGGGACTGAATAGGTATCATGATGACCCTAAATTCATATCTTTCAATAGTAACTGAACGTGATGGGCTTAATGACCCCATCAAAAGGTGCAGGGTTACAGACGGGATAAAAAAGCAAGACCCATCTATTTGCTGTTTACAAGAGACTCATTTTATACATAAGGACACCTCCAGCTTGAAAATGAAAGGT
Source organism: Vulpes vulpes (assembly GCF_048418805.1). NCBI lineage: Eukaryota > Metazoa > Chordata > Mammalia > Carnivora > Canidae > Vulpes > Vulpes vulpes. Next base: position 38,100,135 of record NC_132794.1, read on the forward strand.
TGGAGAACCATTTACCATTCAAATGTCCTCAAAAGAAAGCAGGGGTAGCAATCCTTATATCAGATAAATTAAGGTTTAGCCCAAAGACTGTAGTAAGAGATACTTAAAGGATCTATCCAACAAAGAGTACCTAACAATCATGATTATTTGTGCCCCGAATGTGGGAGCTGCCAAATAGATCAATCAATTAATAAGCAAAGTTAAGACATACTTAGATAATAATACACCTATACTTGGTGACTTGAATTTAGCGTTTTCTACAATCGACAGATCTTCTAAGCACAGTTTCTTCAAAGAAACAAGAGCTTTAAATGATACACTGGACCAGATGGATTTCACAGCTATTACAGAACTTTACATCCAAACGCAACTGAATACACATTCTTCTCAAGAGCACATGGAACTTTCTCCAGAACAGACCACATACTGGGTCACAAATCAGGTCTTAATTGATGCCAAAAGATTGGGATCATCCCCTGCATATTTTCAAACCATAATGCTTTCAAATTAGAAATAAATCAAAGGAAGAAATTTGGAAGAAACTTAAATATGTGGAGGTTAAAGGCCATCCTGCTAAAAGATGAGATGTCAACCAGGAAATTAGGGAAGAAGTAAAAAGATTCAAGGAAACCAATGAGAATGAAGTTACAACCATTCAAAATCTTTGGGATACAGCAAAAGCAGTCCTGAGGGGGAAATACATCGCATACAAGCATCCATCCAAAAATTGGAAAGAACTCAAATACAAAAGCTAACCTTGCACCTAAAGGAACTGCAGGAAAAACAACAAATAGATCCTACACCTAGGAGAAGAGAATTAATAAAAGTTTGAGCAGACTCAATGAAATAAAGACCAGAAGAACTGTGGAACAGATCAACAAAACCAGGAGTTGATTCTTTGAAAGAATTAATAAGATAGATAAACCATTAGCCAGCCTTATTAAAAAGAAGAGAGAAAAGACTCAAATTAATAAAATCAGAAATGAGAAAGGAGAGATCACCAAAAATACCAAAGAAATACAAATGATTTTAAAAACGTATGAGCAGCTATATGCCAATAAATTAGGCAATCTAGAAGAAATAGACACATTTCTGGAAAACTACAAATTACCAAAACTGGAACAGGAGGAAATAGAAAACCTGAAAGGCCAATAACCTGGGAGGAAATTGAAGCAGTCATCAAAAATTTCCCAAGACACAAAAGCCAGATGGCTTCCCAGGGGAATTCTATCAAACGTTTAAAGAAGAAACCATACCTATTCTACTAAAGCTGTTTGGAAAGATAGAAAGGGGTGGAGTACTTCCAAATTCATTCTATGAGGCCAGCATCACCTTAATTCCAAAACCAGACAAAGACCCCACCAAAAAGGAGAATTATAGAGCAATATCCCTGATGAACACAGATGCAAAAATTCTCAACAAGATACTAGCCAATAGGATCCAACAATACATTAAGAAGATTATTCACCATGATCAAGTGAAACTTATCCCCGGGATGCAAGGCTGGCTCAACACTCATAAAGCAATCAATGTGATTGATCATATCAACAAGAGAAAAACCAAGAACCATATGATCCTCTCAATAGATGCAGAGAAAGCATTTGACAAAATACAGCCTCCATTCCTGATCAAAACTCTTCAGAGTGTAGGGATAGAAGGAACATTCCTCAGCATCTTAAAAGCCATCTACGAAAAGCCCACAGCAAATATCATTCTGCTGATGTATTTTGTCTGAAACAAAAGCAAAAATGAATTATTGGAACTTCATCAAGATAAAAAGCTTCTCACAGCAAAAGAAACACTCAACAAAACTAAAAGACAACCTACAGAATGGGAGAAGATATTTATTTGCAAATGACCTATCAGATAAAGGGCTAGAATCCAAGATGTATAAAGAACTTATTAAACTCAACAGCAAAGAAACAACGATCCAATCATGAAATGGGCAATAGACATGAACAGAAATTTCACAGAGGAAGACCTAGACATGGCCAACAAGCACATGAGAAAATGCTCTGCATCACTTGCCATCAGGGAAATACAAATCAAAACCACAATGAGATCCCACCTCATGCCAGTGAGAATGGTGGAAATTAACAAGACAGGAAACAACAAATGTTGGAGAGGATGTGGAGAAAGAAGAACCCACTTTCACTGTTGGTGGGAATGTGAACTGGTGCAGCCACTCTGGAAACCTGTGTGGAGGTTCCTTAAAGAGTTAAAAATAGACCTGCCCTACGACCCAGCAATTGCCCTGCTGGGGATATACCCCAAAGATACAGATGCAGTGAAATGTCAGGACACCTGCACCCCGATATTTCTAGCAGCAATGTCCACAATAGCCAAACTGTGGAAGGAGCCTTGGTGTCCATTGACCGGTGAACGGGTAAAGATTTGGTATATATGTATACAATGGAATATTTCTCAGCCATTAGAAACGATAAAATCCACTTTTGCTTCAACGTGGAGGGACCTGGAGGGTATTATGTGGAGTGACATAAGTCAATCGGAAAAGGACAAACATTATATGGTCTCATTCATTTGGGGAATATAAAAATTAGCGAAAGGGAATAAAGGGAAAGGAGATTAAATGATTGAAAATATCAGTGAGGGTGACAAAACATGAGAGCCACCTAACTGGGAAATGAACAAGGGGTAGTGGCAGGGGAGGTGGGCAGGGGCTTGGGGTGACTGGGTGATGGGCACTGAGGGTGGCACTTGGCGGGATGAAACTGGGTGTTATGCTCTATGTTGGCAAATTGAACTGCTGTAAAAAAATTAAAAATAAATAAAAATAAAAAATAAAAAGTAAATAGATATTGAATTATTTAATAAATTATAGGTGCATTTTTGAAATGATTGTGATTTTCAAACATTAAAAAACTATACTCCTGAGTGTATTAATTCTTTTTTTAAAAAAATTTATTTATGATAGTCACACAGAGAGAGAGAGAGAGAGAGAGAGGCAGAGACATAGGCAGAGGAAGAAGCAGGCTCCATGCACTGGGAGCCGAACGTGGGATTCGATCCCGGGTCTCCAGGATCGTGCCCTGGGCCAAAGGCAGGCGCTAAACCTCTGCGCCACCCAGGGTTCCTCTGAGTGTATTAATTCTGATGTACTTATAATATTTACTGATAATGTGCATTTTTACATTTATGCTCATGAGTGAGATTTGCCTATAAATTTTTCCTTTTTTGAGTTGTAGTTTCAAGCTAATTCTGGCTTATTAAAATGGGATAGGGGTTAGACTTCAGGAAAAGTGTTAAATTTGGCATTATTTCTTCATTTTAAAGTATATAACTCCACAACCGTGTTAGCTCCCCAGTAATATCAAAGTAAAGGTCCTTTGTTCAGATTTTATAGTTGGTCACAGTGTGGAAAATTCCTCCATTCTCAGGATCCAGAGGTTATATATAAGAGCAACCAATATACACCAAAATTCTTAAACATATGCAAAATAACTTGATCCACTTATAGAAAATTTTTCTAAAGCAAATCCACTTATAGAAAATTTTTCTAAAGAAATAATACAAAGCTGTTAAATGTTGTAAATAGAATGATGTTCACAAGGACATAAATTTGTACATAAAATAATTTTTGGGTGCCTGGGTGGCTCAGTAATTGAATGTCACCCTTTGGCTCAGATTGTGATCCTAGGACCCTGGGATGGAGTCCCGTATCAGACTTCCCATGGCGAGCCTGCTTCTCCCTCTGCCTATGTCTCTACTCTCTCTGTGTGTCTCTCATGAAAAAATAAATAAAATCTTTTTAAAAAAGATAATTATTTTCATTCCAGTATTATTAGAATAACAAAATATAGTAAAAAGTGAGTATATCTGTTAACAATGAATTAAGTAATTTTATCTTTCAATGATAGATAAATGCATCCAATAAAACTTTGATTATATATATATGTATATTTCTAATGTTAAGATAGCATTGCATAACTGGATAAAGCAGATATAAAGTGACATGTAGATTAAAAACATTATTTAAGATGTGGCAATGTATATGCATTAAAATGCTGACACATTATACAAAAATATTAACAATTTTTGTCTGGATTGTGAGATTATGGATGATTGTGACATTATTACAGATACTTCATATTGTTATTGATTGTGACTTTATTAAAGATACTTCATATTGTTATTTATTTCATTTATACAGTGTATTATGATCTCAGAAGATCAATAAAGCTCTTTATTTTTAGAAACTATGGTTGAAAATGTATCATTTTCAAGACAAATTATTCCTTTTCATCCCTGAAACGATAATTAGTATTACTTTGTAGATGTTACAGGAGAACAAAATTTGGTTCAACATAAGAAACTACTTTTAATAACTATAACCTACCAAAAGTAGAATGGCCTGCCTTGTGATAGTCTACTCTTTCTAGTTCATGAAATGCTTAGAGTCTTTGAGAATTTTAGTTATGGTTTCTACAGAATATAGAAAGAATCATATATTTATTTGCTAGAAAGATTAAACTCTTAATCTTCTTATTTTAATACGTACATATAAAGTTATCACATGTAGTAAATACATATATGCATATATACACATATATTCATACTTACATATGTATATCCTCTCCTATATTGCTTAAGTAAATTTTCATAAAATGTGCACAAGAACTGAAATCAAAATAGATTTGGTAAGTTCTACCAAAATATCCAATGAGATATCCCCATTTCTATACCCTTTCCTCCCCTAAAAAATGGAAACAGAACAAAACAAACAAACAAACAAAAAAAACCTTTTACCCAATGAAATATTAGCAAAACTCATTCGACAATATGTTAAAATGATCATTCACCAGTATCAAATGGGATTTATGTGGGGATACAGTCTGGTACAAGATTCACAAATCAATTAATGTAATACATCACATTATAAAAACAGGATAAAAGATAATAACCATCTAAATAGATGCAGAAAAACCACTTGGCAAATTTCAACATCTTTTCATGATAAAAACCTCTCAACAAAGTGGATTTAGAGAAACATACTTTAACATAAAGACATATATAAAAAATCCCACAGTTCATATCATTCTCAATCACAATAGATTAAGAGCTTTTCCTCTAAGATCTGGAACAAGAGAAAGATATCCACTCTTGCCACCTTTATTTAGCATAGTACTGGAGGTCTTAGCTATAACAATCAGACAAGAGAAAGAAATAATAAAAGGCATCTATATTGGAATGGAAGGAGTTAAAATGTCACTATTTACAGATGACATGAATTACACATAAAACAAACAAACAAATTTAAAGACTATCAAAAAACTGTTAGAAGTAATCAATGAATTCAGTATAGTTGCAATATATAAAATTACTATACAGAAATTGTGTTTCTATACACTAACAACAAAGTAGCAGAAAGAGAAATTAAGAAAACAACTCCATTTACAATTATGTCAAAAAGAATAAAATACCTATAAATAAATTTAACCAAGGGGGTGAAAGCAATTGCACTCTGAAAATTATAAAACACTGATGAAATAAATTGAAGGGAAAAGGGAAAGTTATTCCATTCTCATGGATTTGTAGAATTAATATTGTTAAAATGTTAATACTATTCAAAGTAGTTTACAGATTCAGTGCAATTCCTATCAAAATACAAACAGAATTTCTCACAGAACTAAAACAGAATAATCCTAAAATTTGTATGGAAACACAAAAGACAGCAAATAGCCAAAGCAATCTTGAGAAAGAAAAATAAAGGTGGAGTTAACACAGTTCCAGATTTCAAGATATACTACAAGCTGTAGCAATTAAAACAGTATGGTACTGTCAAAATAAACCAGACACACAGCTCAATAGAATAGTCTAGAGACCCCAGATATAAACCCATGCTGTTAATCTATGACAAAGAGGCAAGAATATGCACTGAGGGAAAAGATAGTCTCTTCAATAAATGATGCTGGGAAAACTGGACAGCTACATGAAAAAGAACGAAACTGGACCATTTTCTTATGCTATACACAAAAATAAACTCAAAATGAATCAAAGACCTAAATGTGAGACCTGAAAGCATAAACTTTCTGGAAGAGAATATAGGCAGTAATCTCATGACATGAGCCATAAGCAACATTTTTCTAAATAGGTCTTATAAGGCAAGGGAAGCAAAAGAAAAAAAAAAAAAAAGAAAAGAAAAAAAGAAAAAGAAAAAAACTGTTGGGATTACACCAAAATAAAAAGCTTTTGCACAATGAAAGAAACAACCAACAAAATGAAAAGGCAACCAACTGAATGGTAGAAGATATTTGCAAATGGATCTCTAATAAAGGGTTAATATCCTAACTATATAAGCAATTTATGTAACTTCATACTAAAAAGTAATAATAAAATAGTAATCTAATTAAAAATGGGCAGAGGATCTGAATAGACATTTTTTTCCATAGAAGACATACAGATGATCAACAGATATATAAAAAGATGCTCAACATGACTAATCATAATGAGAATGCAAATCAAAACCACAATGAGATATCACCTTACACCTGTTAGAACGGTTAGAATAAAACATGTAAGAAGTAACAAGTTGGCAAGAATGTGGAGAAAACGGAACCCTTTTGCACCATTGGTGGGAATGTAAATCAGTATAGCCACTGTGGAAAACAGTATGGAGATCTCTCAAAACACTAAAAATAGAAATACCATTTGATCCAATAATTTCAATTCTAGATATTTAGCCACCCTGCCCCTTGCTCCCTAAACAAGGAAAACATTAATGTGAGAAGAAATGTACCTCTATGTTCATTGTAGCATTATTCACACCAGCCACAATAGGGAAGCAACCCAAGTGTCCATCAATAGATGAATGAAAAAGGAGTGATGTATGAATGTATGTGTGTGTGCGTGTGAGTCTGAGGAAATATTATGCAGCCATAAAAAGGGTAAAATATATATATTTTTAATTTGCAACAACATGGATGAACCCAAGAGGGTATTATGCTAAGAGAAATAAATCAGTCAGAGAAAGAAAAATATGTATAATTCCACTTTTATGTGGAATTTAAAAAACAGAGCAAATGAATGAACAAATATCAAAAGCAGAATCAGACCTAAAAATACAGAGAACAAACTGATGGCTGCCAGAGTAGGAGGTAGAAGAACAATGGGCAAAATAGATGAAGGAGAGTGAGAGATACAGGTTTCCAATTATTGAATGAATAAATTATGTGAATAAAAGTTGCAGCATAAGGAATATAGTCATACAGAATAAGGAGTATAATGATATTATAATAATACTGTATGGTGACAGACGATAGCTACGCTTGTGAACATAATTTTAAGATATACAGTTGTTGAATAACTATGTTTTACACCTGAAACTAATATAACGTTGTGTGTCAACTATAGTCAAATTAAAAAACAATAATAATTTTTAAAATAGCTTACAAACTATTATAAGTATATAAAAACCATGAAGGCCTAGAAATGTATTTGCTTGCTTTTTTATTTTCTTATCATTTAGAATGTTACTTTGTATTTATTGAAAGAGGTTTGGAGTTAAACAGATTTTTAAATTTTTTAAAATATTTTATTTATTTATTCATGAGAGACACACAGAGACAGAGACACAGACAGAGGGAGAAGCAGGCTCCATGCAGGGAGCCTGATGTGGGACTGGATTCCAGGCCTCCAGGATCATGCCCTGAGCCGAAGGCAGATACTCAACCACTGAGCCACCCAGGCGTCCCTAAACATATTTTTTAAAATAACATTCTTATACAAATATAAAACCATATGAAATAAACTTGCAATTATATAAAAAAATAAAACCCTAATTGAATTAGTGAAAAAATCATATCTATACCATGGTCATGACTATGCTATTTCATATACATTTATACACACACATATATATATATATATATATATATATATATATATATATATATTTATGGCATAGAAAGTATGAAAAGGAGGCCTTCAAAGTTGACGACAGTTGTCAGCCTCAGAAATAGAAATTTTCCCCCACTTTTCTGTAATGTAAAATATTCTATAATAGATATATATCATTTTTAATTTAAAAATAGTTTTTAAAATTACAAACAAAAGAAAATTATTTTAAGAAGCCATTGGTATCAATGAACAAATAAAACAATCTTTGGTTTGTTTGTTTTTTTCTGTTACAAACAAGTGACATCACAATTAGCATTAAAGGTGTCTTCACTGTGAAAGTGTAAAGATCATAAACTATACAAACAACTATATGACACTTCACAGCAGACATACTAAGATTGGGAACACAAAGAAAATCTACAGGATATGATCCAAATTCATTATATCCTCTTTTTCTTCTATCTTCTGTCTGCATTGTTTTACATGAGAAAGTGGTAAATTTTAATCAGAGAAAAGTCTCAATAAATATTTTAAGAAACAATATATTCACGAAAAAAAATGAACAAAGGTTATTGGAGGATGAGCCAACCCATTTTCTTCTGTATTTGTCTGGTATAAACATCCACACACTTGACATATATTTGCTAATCTTCTCTAATATTGAATACTGTAAAATAAATTTACAAAAACTTCTCACAAACTGTTTAGAAATTAAAATGTAGGATCAGGCAATGCATTTAGAGTATAATTCATGATAAGTCTTTAGAAAAATAGATAAATTTTCAGTTGAGGTGAGAATATAAATAAACAGAAGAGATAATATTTTGATAACCTCAAAAAGAAATTTAGAAAGGAAAAGGAGTAAAGCATTAACACTGATTTAGAAAAATATTGTAAAGTTGATTTGGCTTTCAGTTTTCTGCTTTTAGATTACATTGATTAGATTTCATACTCAAACAAGACTTCATAATAGTAATCTTAAATGAAATATATATAAGTAGAACAGGAAAAAATAAAAATGTAAACTTCTTGCCACAAAGGTAAAATGAGATCATTGTTTCAATAATATACTGCATATATTTTATTTACATCCTAATTAAGACAAATTATTCTTATATAAAAGTACTATCAAAAAGCATAGACTTAAGTTCATAGTTTGCGAAATCTCCAATCTTCATCCAAATAACAAGTGATAACACGAGACAGCCTGAAACATTCATTTTGTCAATACTGTTTTTTAAAAAAATATTTTATTTTTTCATGAGAGACACAGAGAGAGGCAGAGACAGAGGCAGAGGGAGAAGCAGGCTCCATGCAGGGAGCCTGATTCAGGACTCCATCCCAGGACCCAGGGATCCCATCCCAGGATAACGACCTGAGCCCAAGGCAGATGCTCAACCACTGAGCCACGCAGGGACCCCCTAATTTGTCAATACGTTTATATCTATTTTAGGAAGAAATTTAATTAGCACTCATCATCAATAAACATTAGATTGGCCATATGCCAGCAGTGACTTGAGAATTTTCCTAAGTCCCTTTGTTATTTTGAAGGTGAGATTATTTGCCAAGGAGCCTGTGCCTATGTGTATGCCTGTGCCTATGTTACCATGTGCACCTATGCATTTTGAGACATGGAGCAGCCTCTTTTGTATTCAGGGTAGGAAAGACTGATTCTGTTCCCTGCCTCATTCCCCTCCTAGCTTGGATCCCCTCTTCTGCCTTCTTCCTATAGTTCACGGTGGTCTTTCTAGATGCAGGTATTCCTGAGCACACTTCCTATGCTTCTGGCCTGGACAGGGGAAGTTCCTTTCCACCCTCCCTCATCCTCGTGTATCTGTAGACCCAAGCATCCTAAAGGGTCCTAAAGACTCTGAGCATCAGAGTCAGCTCTCACTGAAAACCAAAATTAAATTCAACTGCTCAGATTCTTTCTCCTTTCAAGACTCAAGGTGCTCCTTTTTTTTTTTTTTTTTTTATCATTGGCCTCACTAAAAGGAAATACAGGAGTATGGTGTTTAGTGTCATTTGTGTCTATGATTGGGAGTGACTTTTCGTGCTCTTTCAGAAAACAAGAATGGAAGTGATGTCTTTACATGTACATACTCTTGCCTAAAGAGTTGTCAAAATGCAGCTCTCAAATGGCCAGGATGCTACAGAATCGACTTGGGGAATCCAAATTTTGAACAATAGAATAGAAAGTCTAATATCAGGGGCATCTGGGTGGCTCAGTGGTTGAGCGCCTGCGTTTGGCTCAGGTCTTGATCCTGGGATCCTGGGATCAAGTCTCGAATCAGGCTCTCCACAGGGAGCCGCTTCTCCCTCTGCCTCTCCCTCTGCCTCTCTCTGTGTGTCTCTCATGAATAAATAATAAATAAAATCTTTAATAAAAGAAAAAGGAAAAGCTAACAAGAGCAACTGTTTTTTAGAAATTATTATTTTGAAAAAAAAATCACGGTAGCTACTGCATACAGAAATGTTCACTTAGACAATTGTAGCTATGTCATTGTGATATAAAGTACTTCTTTTTTTTCATTCTAGTCACAGAAAGAACTGAAAGCCCTGCTTTTAAGGCATTTTCTTAGTGTGAGCTGTTCAACACCGTAGCTTCTAGCTACACCAGGCTATTTTAGTTAAAGTAAAATTCACTAAAATTACATGAACTTTAAAAGTCAGCTTCTCACACTAGCCACATTTCAAGTGCTCAATTGTCACATGTGGCTACTGTATTGAACAACTCAAATATGGAATCTCCCTACTGCAGAAAGTACTACTCAGTACTACTGAACAGTACTGATCTAGAAATAATCTAATGCTGTATTTGTAGTGTTTTCTATATCTGTAACCTGTACATCATAATGCCCAACAATTAATGAAATTCTCAGTGGGTTTGTTTTTGCTACTCTAAATGTTAAGCAATAATGCTTACTTAATTGGTTTTGTAAGGTAGTTAGTGTTAACCTATTCAAAGAACTCTATTGTTTTATCTAAGTAGAGCAAGACCCAAAACTCTTTACTAAGGCGATAAAACAATAAGGGTGAGGAGCCATGGACTCTGAGGTCAGGCTGCTTAAATTGAATTCACTTTCTGCCTAGGTAAATATAGACAATTTAATATTTATGTGCCCCTCAATTTCTTACCTGTGAAATTATGTGAATAAATAATATTATCTCTTAGTACTTAAATTTTTAAAGTGAATTTTATATTACAAATTTATATTTATAAAATGCCTAGATGTTAGAAGATACATTTAGTGGTAATTAGTATTTTAATTTTTTGTGTGTACCTTGTGTCATACATGAATACATATATATACCTGTTTTTACAGATCTCCAAAAATAGGTACTATTTCAAACATTTTGTGAAAATGCATAGAAGGCATGATGCAAAGTTGTCATCATTAAGATTTTATTTTGATTATTGACTTTTAATTCTACGTCTGTGTGAGATTCTGAGCACACACTTATATATTACAAGTAAAGGAAACTGTTGAGTATCTGTATTTGAACACTGGTTACTTTTAGCATTTCTTTCCTTTGTAATATCATCTAAAATTATTGCTTACATCTTACTTATGACAGTAAGATGGTATGGAAAGATAGGAAATTTTTTAAAAAGTGGTTGTAGATCTACAATGAAAATTGATAATCATTTACACTTTGAGAGACAGATGCACTTCAAGTGGATGAAAAATATAAACTTTATATTAGTTAAGCCTGGTTTCAAATTCCAGCTGCTCCACTTACGCACTACACAATAATGGGGTAAGTTACTTAAACTTTTGAAGTCTATTTTTATCATGCAGAAAATGAATATTTTAAGTGTATCGCCAGTAGGGTTGTTATGATATAAATGTCTGTAAAATGATAAAAGCTACATTTAGCATACAGTAGGTGTTCAACAAATGTAAGCCATTATGTTATTTGATAATAGTAACTTCCTTTGTTGTATAAGTACTTAAACATCTGAAGATTTTGATTTTCTTATTAAAACTGAAATGAATTTTATCTTTGTCTCTAGTTGGCTGTCTAATCTTGAAGAAATGATTCAGTGTCTCCAGTTCTTGGTGGAAAACAAAGCAAGTAGATACACTACTCCCTAAAATTATTTCTGAGCCTATGGTTTGTAATCTGAACATAAACAAAATTGAGACCATTACAAGAAATGATGTGATATGATAGTCATGGGGAAAGCTGAATATATTTAGCCATATTTGAAATTGAGTGCATCAAAACACAAACTATCAGTCATAAAAAGCCTGGTGATCACTTCATATGACTTGCAAAGCATACTAGGTTTTAGCATTTTTCAAGACTTTTCTCTTAACTCGGTCTGCTATTTGCTTTTACACTAACATTACCTATGACTCTGGTAGAGATAGATTTGATATTATGTCTAAGGACATACTATAGAAGAAGCATCAAGCACTTATAATTTAATAAGAAACTAGAGAAAAGTTTATACAGTTTTACTGGTATCTCTGAGGCAACTTCCTATAAGCAGCACCCCTCTAAGAAATTTAAGAAAAAAAGCAAAAATTAAAGGTGGAAGCGAAAATATAATCTTTATTTCCAGTAGAGATTATACTGAAAATCAGAACTTCTTTTGAGAAATAATTCGGCTTGTTTAATAATCCTATTTTTTTAACCCATCAAGTTATAGAAAAGTAACTAGGCGTGCCAAGATAAAATTGAAGAGATGAAAGAATAAAGCAGAACTGTGAACTCGAACTTGTGACATCTAGAAACACTTCCAAGAAGAGAGTTGCCATGTCATTCTTGCCCAGGTTATACTTTATAAATTTATAAATATAACCATTCAATCTATTTCCTTCCAGGGGCAAGAGAGGTAATAGGGCTAAGAGAAAGCCACGTGTGTTTAGGAAAGCAACCAGATCGAACAACAGTTGTGCAAATTTTTCACATTTATCGTTCAATAAAATGAAAGTGGATAATTTAATCTTCTTTCATTGTTAAATCAAATAGAAAGGCCTAGCAAAAGAGATGAAGACACATGTTTTTTGTGGTAAGATTAATTTCAGAAGGGAATGAAGAACAAAAATTTGCTTTCATATTTCTATTCCTCGATTGATCCACTATTGTGCTCTGCAATTTTTTAAATAAACTTGCAAAATATTTTTAAAGTGTGTTTGTATACCCCATATTTCCAAAATGATATTTCCCTTGCTGACTTTGTCTAGTTGACTAAAATGAAATAATATATACATATTTTTCCTATATACACCTACACAGGTATAGAAATTCCTATAAATACCTATATATATAGGTATTTATTGTGCTATAAAGGCCCAAATTGAACTACACACCACACATCCTTTTTTTGTCAAAGTTATGCCATTCTTATAGGAAGAAATTCACAGAAAACCTCATTATTTTGAGTTTGTTTTCTTTTGCCTTGTTTCCCTTCACAAAGCCACTAGCAGGAGATCCAGTTGTTGGATATCTACCAACAAAAACTGGGCTAGATCTCTACAATTCAAACAAAGGCTGTAATTAAATACTATTATGGTTTATTCTCCATTCCTGTTAGAAAAGTTGGACCTAGCAATAAAAGACACTTTTTAAATTTCCCAATATTATTTAGCTCAAATTCTTCTTTAAGAAATAGAGAAGTTGCAGCTCTAGATATGTCTAACTAGTAAGGACAAATAGATATGACCTCTGTTTCACCTTATCAAGTCTTCTGTAGAGAAAAAGGGCTAAAGCACATTAAAAAATCATTGCAGTTCAGAAAACATAATTGAAAGGAAGTTTTTGGAATTATGTTAGCAAGATGTAGAGAACAAGTCCTCCCAGCTCATACACCAAAAATATTAAATAAAACATGAAGATAAGACATGCTTTTGTTTTAAATTGATGAGCTGGAGGGAAAGTACAGAAAACAATTGGAGGTCAGAAATAAAGTACAGTCCTGAAGAATGAAGGGATCCCGAGGATCATTTACCCAGATGGATATGCCAAACCCTAGTGACTTCTAGCATGGCATTAGCAGGATATGCACATTTGTGGGGAAAAAAAGACAAAATCATGAGTCTAAGGGAGATGAAAGGTCAGGTCGGAAGCCTTTTTCTACCACACACACACATACACACACACACACACACATGCACACACACACACACACTTCCCTGAGTCCTTAGTGAGCAAACCTGGAAAAAACTAAAACATAATAAAGGTCTTGATTTCCTGTGTTGGTCTTGGCTCTAGGTATAACAGGAAATTTTTTTTTAATTTTCTTTTTTTTATCAATAGTTATCTGGTTGGTTTGTAAATATTATGTTGGATCTTAAGTCTATGAAATCTGCCTACAGATTTTGTCCTATGGCAGAATTATAAGTAAATTAAAGATGAACACAATTATTATATATAAAACATTAGACTGATTTATAAAAATGATTCAATGTATAAATCATTTTGGGAGAAGATCTGGTTTGAATAAAATGCTGGCTTTGTTTGATAGAAATACTATTAGTATGTTGCCCCAAATTATACAGTTAATTAGAAAATATCTCAAGGAAATTTGGAAATAATAAATGTATTCATATTGCTTTTGTGGGTTAGAAAGTTTCAGCTAGAATAAAAGTCTACTTGATGTCATTAGTTTGGGGGATACTGATGTATTGAGGACTATAACTCTTGAATAATAGAGTAGTTCATTCTGTTTTTGCATTTTGAGACTATGATTTATGCATGTCCTTGTTCTGGATAACACTAAGCATTGCTCCTTCATTAGTGGTTCCCACTGAAAGTTATGTTTATATTCAAAAATTCTGCCCTGGGATGGATCATATTGTGTGAGAAATAATTACAGGGCAAAAGTGAAGAGCCACTGCTTAAAATGTATTAGAAATTATCTGCTTGATGTGCCTCCCAGTTTCCATAGTGTGATTCTGTCTAATTATCCCTGAGGATCTGCTAGGCTCTCTGACTATTAAGCAGATAATTTTTTTAACATTGGGAAATATTTATTTTAAACTGTATAGTTATATTGAGCCTGATGCTATAAGAAGAGTATTTCCTAATAAAACCATTTAACTATTTAAGGGCACCTGAGTACTATAGGTTAATTTGATGGCACAGAAACTATTCTGTTGCCCTGAAACATGGCAAGAAGTGATAAAGTTAAATTTCTCTTACCTCCAGTGTTGAGGTTGTTGCTTCCAACAGACTATACCTAGGAGACTTAGTTATTATTTCAGATATACCAATTATTATAGCAAAGCTTTACAAAAGTCCTGGTTAACCTCAGAGAAGATAGGTTGATAGATTCAAAAGAAGTTCAACCCAATTTACATATCTGATATCTGCATGCACAAATAGCTCTCATTGCTGTATCTGCCTAGCTTCTGAAAACATTTTCAAAAAGCTCTCCTATTTAGTTTTCTGCTAATGAAGTGCCAAAGCAGTAGTGGCTGCTTTTATCATCTATTTATTCTGGGTAGTTGTTAAGGTTTTAGAAGCATTTTGAGTTCAGCATTTTTGCACCAAACTGGTAACCTAGAAAGTACATGATTTAAAAGTAGAAGACAAATGTTTCTACCTAAATTGTTTTTGAGGATAAAGGATAGTTTACAATTAACTGTTCATAAGCATATCAAATATTTGAAAAACTGTTAGTACCTTATTTAGAGTATATGTGTGAAAGACAGTATAGGAATAAGTGGATTTATTGAAGATAAATATTGAGAAGGCAATAGAAAAGCTTTAGAAGTCTCCAAATTAAATGCACACTTCAGATTCATATGTGTGAGGAAAAAGAGAGTAATTTTAATAATAAATAAAAAAATTTTAATAAACGTATCCTGTCTTATTCAAAAAAGTGGATCTCAGGAAGCATTAAAAAATACAAACAATATAATCAGAATTTTTTGCTTAAGAAATGCAACATGTTAAACATGTTAGTATCATGTCAAAGGCTAAAAAAAAAAAAACAAAGACACAACTAGAGCACACAAAATCAATGATTAGCACACAAAATGTGGCCAGAAGTCACGGTACACTTGCAGATTTTAGCCACAAATTTCTCCTTGAGCATGTTAACAACCAATGAATATAAGGAACCTATAACATGTGTCCCAGTGTTCCAAAGATGAAAACTGATTTCATGTGGCTATGAATACTCTTATCGATAACATATGAAATAAAGTTTTCCTGTGTATTAGGAGGAGTTATATGGTATTGTGACAAAATCTTAACATCATAATTATAATAAATGCAGTGATGAGTTTTAAGGGATTCTATTTTTCATAAAACTATCCAATGGTCCATGGTATACAACACATGCAATGAAATAAGGTAAATTCTAGGTGGTGGGGATTTGAAGCAGCATGGCCCTTGTATACATTCTTTGGGGGCCTTAATGCACCAAACCAAATTAAATTAGTCACAGTAGTATTTTCCAAACACTCTTCTCTGGATCTATGGTTGGTTAGGGTCTCAGTAGCTGAGATCAGGGTTCCCCACTTTGACTCCAACCAAAGCCATTCCATACTCACGTTTATTACAGAGTGATATAAAGTCTTATTTGAAGAAAGGGCTTCAGTTCAGTCAAGTCTTGTTAAGTAATAAATAGTGGTGAATTTATGCATTAAAGAGATTACGCTCTTTGAAATGTGCCTAAAAGCAGATCTATGTTGTGCTGGAAAATAACTGAGGCATATATTTCGACATTCAACTAAGCTTAGAGTAGACTTCACCTCCCTTCTAAAAGTTGTTAAGGTTCAAATGAAAAATGAAAAAAAATCCATGAATAAGGAGATGACCTTTCTGAAAAGAAAAAGTTAGTATCATGCCAACTTGAGCTATGTGTCACACAGAATTTTTTAGAATTTTTACCTGAATGATACTGAATCTAATTCAATGTCTGTCTTGTCAACTAAATAATATTGATAAAATATGTTATCCACTGTAAATTCAGCTAGACACTAAAAAGTTTAGTAACTTTTAGTAACAAAGATGTATCCATAGTTTGTCGAATAAGTCAACTTTTTAAAAAAAGATTTTACTTATTTATTTATGAGAGATTGAGAGAGAGAGAGAGAGAGAGAGGCAGAGACACAGGCAGAGGGAAAAGCAAGCTCCATGCAGGGACCCCGATGCGGAATTCGATCCTGGGACGCCAGGATCACTCACTGGGCCAAAGGCTGCGCTAAACCGCTGAGCCACCCAGGGATCCCGAATAAGTCAACTTTCTGAAGAATTTGTTTACCTACAAAAAATTGGGGATTATCTAGCTCAAATAATTATTCCTCGTGGTAGCAAGTGAAGACCAGCCTCATTTCGCTGCTAAGATTACTTCTATTTCAAGAAAATAATGATTTGCATACACAAGGTGGAGGAAATTTCTCTTCTCCACGTGGCGGTATGTATATTTCATTTATTAAGAGATATTACCAAAATTTCAGTACGTAATTTTAAATTACAGGATCCCAGAACACTTTTATGTCTTATTCCACATAGTGAATCCAAGAGAACTTCTGATTCTGAGTATGTGTCGGTATATGGAGACATGTATTCTGTATGACCATCTGAACAAAAAGCTTTATTTTGAAACCCAAGCTTTGAAAGTGCCCTTCCTCCTAAAGATTTATGGAGGAAGTGGCTTAAATAAAAAGAAACTGGCATATATTTTCAAGTGGGTGCCTAATTAGAACATTTCTACTTTGGGGGTAAAGAGATCAATGTGGAACCATGATCCCTCAAGAAGGATCAGAGTTACAAAAGTAAATAAACTGGTGGATTAGGGAGATCACCATTCAAAAATAGAATTCCTTAAAGTCATTAGAGACAAAGACCATTATCCGGGATATTATTGAGTGGATTTTTAAAAACCAACAGTGTTTTTCAAGGGTGCATTGTTAAAAATCAATCAGAAAGTAGCCTTTGGGAACTCCTGGGTGGCTCAGCGGTTGAATGTCTGCCTTGGGCCCAGGGCATGATCCTGGGATCCAGGATGGAGTACCACATCAGGCTCCCTGTGCTTCTCCCTCTGCCTGTGTTTCTGCCTCTCTCTCTGTCTCTCTGTCTCTCTGTGTGTGTGTGCGTGTGTGTGTGTTTCTCATGAATAAATAAATAAAATCTTAAAAAAAAAAAAGTAGCCTTTGGACCTTGGGCATTTCCCTATCAAACTGTGAAAACAATCTCCACAGACAACATTCAGGATCTGACTCTCCATGGCCTCATTCACCAAATCCACACCTTAATTAACCATGCCTTAGTATCTGACATCATTACCAAATCTGAAGAGTAAATAGAGTTTTTTTTTTTTTTTTTCTTTTTTTCAGATAGCTCTCCCATGCTTGAGTCAGAGTGAAATTTGATAAAATCCTTGGTGGCCACTTCTGAGTTTTGATGTCAATGGTTTCTATCAGTATTCTTAGCTGTAGGCAACAGAATCTGACTCTGATTATTATTTAAGTAGAAAATACATTTTTAAAAACAGTATGAATAGATTAGAAGGATAATTTAAGCCTGGAGTGCTAGGTACAGAAAAATATGCAGAAAAAGGATATGCTAGACTGCAGTCAGGACCTTAGCCAAAATCATGCCACAAAACAGAAGAGATCCCTAGCACTGCATACTGGAGAATGAAGCTGCTATGGACATTATAGGATGCCTCTGGGAACGTGGCTCCTGTTGCTCCATAAATTAGCATGAGTCTCTTTTACAGCCACCATTGCCCATCAAAACTCATTCTTTGCTGTCCTTTTGTTGTTTTGTTGGTTGTTTAACATTCTTCTGTCAGTATATTTCAATTCAGAAACCATAGAGGGTGTTTCTGGTGTAAAAGTCGAGGTTCTTGATGTATCCTGGATGCAGAGAAAGATTGAAAAGCAATCATATGGCATTTTTAATCTCAAGTAAGAGATAAGTTCTACCTCTTACCAAAATACCTAATATTTAATGAGTGCATCTTCAGTGTTAGGCACTGTTGTATGAGTTTCATAGTATGGAAAATTCATTAAGTTAGGAGAGATTCAGGCAACTCCATCAAATATGCAAAGAAGGGTGAAACAGTCACTTTGCCCATTCCAGAACACATTCCAAACAGTATGGTAGATAGAGAGGAAATAGTTTTGGAATAATTTATAATATTGGTTCCCAGAGTAAAAAATAAAAGTAAAATTCTCCTTAAGGTGGTCCAATATATCAAAATCAGCACCAGGAACTTTGTTCTATAAATACTTTGCTGAAGAATTTTGTTTGGTTGATGTCATCAGAGAATGCCCCATGGAAAGCCAGATTTGTCTTCCTTCATTCAATCACTTCAGAGAGAGTTCAACAACCAGCTGCATCCTGGTATTCAAGACCCCAGAGAGCAGTGACATTTACCAAACTGCAGCTTCAGCTTACTGTCAGAGGATCATCAAAACAAAGCAAACACTCATCAACCCCCTCCACATGTTGAAGCCAGTACCATAGAAGTAAAATATGAGTATTGTTACAGATTATATAATGTCAATATTTTTTTCCCTCAGCCAGATTCTCATTCCAGCGTCTGAAAAAGGTAGAAGTGTTAGGATACCAAGGACAGAACTAAGAGAGAGATTGAGAAAGACTGAGGAAGAGGGGTGGGGGAGGGGGAAGGAAAGGAAGGACATTAAAGAAGACAGAAGAACACAAGAGATTCTGTTGCCTACAGCTAAGAACACTGATAGAAACCATTGACATCAAAACTCAGAAGTGGCCACCAAGGATTTTATCAAAATTCACTCTGACTATACAATATTAATGCCTCAGAAAACTCAAGCAGGGGATAGCTATCTGAAAAAACTCAACTCTTCAGATCTGGTAATGATGTCAAATACCAAGACATGGTTAATGATGTCATATACCAAGGCAGTTGCTGTAATTATGATATTAACAGTGATCCAGCACGTAGATTAGAGAACTAGAATTGATTTTTGTGTTTCAAGAGTGAATATGGTGAGAAAGTGCCGATCGCCAGGGTGCATGGAGACTGTGTGATTAAGAGTTTCAAGAGCATTTTTATTTGGTTGCTGTTTATGTATCCATACTTCTAAAAATCAGATCTCTTGTGTTCTCTTACCATTGTATTCCAATCCCTACAATAGTTGTGATTTAATAAATATTTGTGAATATTTGTGATAAATATTTGTGATGAAATTATAATAATGATGATGATGACAATGATGACATTGAAATTGTTTTGTGGCAAATTATTCCTCTCACTTTTTCTGGCTTCATTGAATAAAATACATGGGCAGCCTGGGTGGCTCAGTGGTTTAGTGCTGCCTGCAGCCCAGGGCATGATCCTGGAGTCCTGGGATCAAATCCCATGCCAGACTCCCTTTGCATGGAGTCTGCTTCTCTCTCTGCCAGTGTCTCTGCTTCTCTCTCTGTGTGTGTGTCTCATGAATAAATAAATAAAATATTTTTTAAAAAAAGAATAAAATACAAAAGAGTAATTTTTTGCAAATGCTTTAATCATAAGTCAGTAACAGGTAGCTCAAGATATTTGATAGAAAATTTTAATACTGGAGATAGTCTTGCCAGGCACAAGTGTGCAGGGAGAGGAGAAAAGAAGTTGCTACAGAGGCATGGCTCTTAGAGGCTAGAAGGGAACATGGAAAAGCTGGAGGATAGGAGATCTAGTCTCCTCATTCATCTGCATCCTCAACATGTCTCAACTCCCTGGGAGAATGGAAGAGAAACAGAAGAAATGGAATTATTCTTAATTCCTTTGTTCCAATCCCAGAATACTCAGAAATACCAGGAATAATTTTAAGAAATCATGAGAGAGACTCTATGTGTGTGAATGTGTGTAGAAATAGTAAAGACAGTGTTGGAGTTTTGGTAAAATAGTAAATTCAGAGGGGATAATTGTCACTCAGTTTCTGGATACACAGACAGGCAGCTTCTTTTGGTCATAAATAAAGAGTATTCGTGAGAAAGACAACTCAAAAAAAAAAAAAAAAAAGAGAAAGAGAACTCCAGGTGTGTGTACTAGACCCAGCCTAGCCTAGTAGTGTTTAATATACAAATCTGTATATAAATATATAACACATACATACATATATATATATACACACATGTATATACATATATAGTACATACATAAATACATACATATATAAATCAAATATATTTAATATATATAAATCACTGTATCTATTCACTATATATATAGAGAGAGAGACAGAGAGACAGAGAGACAGAGACAAAGACAGAGAGAGACAGAGAGTCTATTCTGTTAAGTGAAAGGAGAGCATTTGCCAAAAACTAACAGTCCAGAGTTAGGAATGTAACTAAAATAGTATGAAAGTTACTTGAGAAAAGTCCATTGTGCAGGGTAAGAAGTCAGTGAAGTGCAGAGTCATAGTAAATGTCACGAGAGATTAGCCCTAGATTTTGGTGAAAAACAATGCTTTCATTTGTCTTCAGCTAACATTATTTCACTTAACTTTTCAAAATGCTTGGAAGAGAGATGCTACACTTCTCTTTTCACAGATGAAGAATTAACATGCAGAGAGGACAGCCACATATATGGTGAAAACCTCACCTTTGCTACTATAGCATTACTAACATTTGTGACATAAGAAATCACTGAGGGTGTTTAACATATTGTTTAACTGCAGGATACAGTTTTATTACTTTATCCAATGATTCCTCTTTAACTTTCAAATTGCTGGTTGAAAACCAAAGTTCAACAGAATTGTCATTTATTGCTGTTAGGATGTGAATGGTCTAGCCATTTTGGAAGAAAGTTGGGCAGTTTCTTACAAGCTAAAAATAATCTCACCATATGATCCCACTGTTGTGCTCCTAGATAAGTACCCAAACGATTTGAAAACTCATGTTCATACAAAAGCCTGCATAGAATAGGATCATATTTAGTGATAAAAAGAAAGGAGCTATCAAACCACGCAAAGATGTAGAGTCATTTTAAATACATATTGCTAAAAGAAAAAAAAGAACAATAAAAAGAACTAGTCTACTAATCTTCCCAGTACACACCCTTTATAAGACCTGAAAAAGGCAAAACCATAGAAAGAGTGAACAGATCACTGGATGCCAGTGGTTCAGGCAGAGAGGGAGGATTGAGTAGATGAACTACAGAAGTTATTTTAGGATGGTGAAACCATACTGTACAATACTGTAGTGTTGGATATATAACTATGCATTTGTCAAAACTTATAAAACTTTACTGTACAAGGGGTAAACCTTAAAGTAAATCTACTAATTAAAACAAAACACTTGGAAATCTGGGGATCCCAGGATGGAACATGGAGTGTATGAAAAGTCTCCATCTCTATTTACAGACATGTACAACCTCCCTGAAGGAGATGGGGGATAAAGATGCTGACCTAAATATCTTTGAAAATGAGAAGCATCTATAAAAGCAAAAGAAACTGTATCTAAGTACTGCAGTCTGTTGATAAAATTGCTTCCCATAAAGGTACTGGTCAATAACTCTGAAATCACTATATATATATATATAGTATATATACAGTGTATATATATATATATATATATATATATATATATATATATATATATATTAGAATTGAATAAATAAGCAAATGGATATATGTGGTAGGAGTCAGTCTCACTGTTGTTCAATTCAATTAGAAATGTAATTATCATATGATCCAGCAATTCCACTTCTGGATATATAACCAAAAGAAATGAAAACAGACTGGAATATATCTTCATACACCGAGGTTCATAGCACCATTATTCACAAGAGTCAAAAGGCGAAAGCAATCCAAGTGTTCACTGGATAAATAAAATGTGATATATACATATAATGGAATATTATTTGATTTTTAAAAATCTGACACATAATACAATAGAACTGGACCTTGAAGAGAGTGTACTATGTGAAACAAGCCAGTCGCTAAAAGTCAAACCATAGTTCCACTTATACAAAGTGTCTAGAATAGTCAAACTTACAGAAACACACAGTAGAGTGGTGGTTGCCAAGACCTAGTAGGAGGAAGGAATGGAGAGTTATGTTTAATGAGTATGGAATTTCAGTTTGGAAACTTTAAAAATGTTGTGGATGATGGTGAAGATTGCACAACAGTGTTTATGTACTTAATGCCACTGAACTGTATACTTAAATATGGTTAAAATGGGAAATTGCATGTTATGTATATTTTGCCACCATAAAACGAATAACAAAACCTTAACTCGTGACATGAAATTGTTGAAGAATCTGATAGGTACGTTTAGTCTCCTGTTATGGTCCTGGTTACTCAAAGAGATTCATGTACTTAAATCCCTAGAAAAAAATGGACTCAAACATTGATATTAAGGTGCAGTGATTTTTCTAAGAAACTGTAATTCTGTGAATAAGGAAACAAAAGAGAACATAAAGTTTAAATGTGCACCAGCAGATAACAGCACTCTCATTAGTAATATAAGAAAAACACACTCCATTAAACAAGTTCATTGCCCTCTTTGATACCTCCACCTGCACCTTAATCCATATTATTGCTTGCATCAATCTTGAGTCACACCGAATCACTTAAGCCTCTCTGAGCTATGCTTTCTGAGTCTTACCACTGTACACTTCCCTCACATAGCATATTTGTTGCTCCATGAAAACTCTTCTGGCAAAAGGACTATTAAGTTTCACTATTGCTTTTATTCATTAAGCTATGATAGTGAGAAAATAAAAACAACTAGTAAAAAATAACAAAACTGAATAGCTTATCTTTTGTAAAGCCACTATTCATTGCAGATTGGAAATTTTATACTAGAAATCTTTTTAAAAGTCTAGTTTTGATTACTGTTGTAGAATAATTTTATATGGCAAAATGCTGACATATAGCCATATATGTGTGTGTGTACCATTTCTTCCTCCTAAAATTCGCATAGGAGTTTCCAACTTCAATGGCACTGGTATTGCATTCTCTAATTGCATGGAGATGGGAGCAAGCCTGTTCTTCCATATGATGTGTGTTAAACAGTGGTGACTCTCATTCTATCAAAATAAATTGACCCAGAGGGGAGTACCTCCTAAAAATAACCCGATTCAGAAAAAGATTCATAAAAACATGACCTTAATGAATAACTCTTCAATAAATACTTCTCATGGAATCGGGAAGATTCAGGATTTCTGGTGCACTCACTTAAGTAGTTGGAAAAGATGAATAAAATTATGGAGAGTAAAAAAAAAAATTATGGAGAGTGGGCCAGATGACATATTTGAAACCCAGTGGAATCAACAGATGGAATGCTGCTATTTTGCCCATTTATCTATGAATAGAAAATAGGTACAGGGATGGTCTTGGAGCCTGTTAATAATAATGATTTTCCAAAGATCTCCTCTAGTTTCTGTGGTTGGTATGTGGATCAGTAGGTACGTATTTGAGGTAGCTATATTAAATTAAAGTAGGAAAAATGAGTAGAAGGCAGTTTGTCATCATCTTTAAAGATTACTTCTGAAAAACTGAAAAAAAGATGTACCAATTTTATATAATTATGAGGAAAAAGCAAACTATGAAAATTTTTGAACTAATTAGCATTCATCAGTATAATATTCTGTGGAATATTCTTCGTGAGAGCTGTGACTGAGGTGTCGTGTTTGTGTATGTGAGAGAAAATGAAAAACAGAAATAAGATAAGAAGGGAGGACTCTTCCTGAGACAATAAAGTGGTTTTGAGAAGTAAAGATCTGGTGGGTTATACGACTTTACCACGTAAAGTATTGTTTGTATCTTCAAGGACATTAGTCCTTTTCAATTTGTATCTTGAGGAGAGGGTAGTGACTTTCAAATTTGAGGGTTTTTTTTTTTTATTTGAGGCTGATAGATTTTTGTTGTTTTTTGACTCAAATGGCACAGAGAACCTAAAATACACACACACACACACACACACACACACACTTCATCACATGATACTTATCCTTACTATAAATCATGCACTTTGATAGTTTCTGTCATATTTTTATTCTATTCCAGTTTCTATTTAAATGCTGGTTGTGATCCATTAAATTGATTTTATGACTCATTAATAGGTTACAAACACAAAAGCATCACTATGAGAATATGATAAATTAAAATGATTTCTGCTGAAGTGCTCATCCTTAATCTTCAGTATTTTACCTCTTCTTTTTAGACATTTCTGATTACCAGTCAAAAACTGCCCAAATAATCTTTTCCTCTCATTGAACACCATAATAGTTATACTACAATTGTACTGTTACAGTTTATTTTGTAGCTCTCTGTTCATTTAAGATCAACTTTTCCCTAAACTAGAGACACTTGCTAAAGAGTCAGGCAAATTATTTAAGTTGCAGCAAACAAACTGCAAGAAATGATGTTTCTTCTGTTAAAAAAAAAAGCCATGGGACCAATATGGAACCACTTAGGTTAAAGCTACCACTCAGCAAACCAAGATTCAATTCACTCTAACCTAATTGCGGCTTCAACCGCCCCCACCCCACCTCCGCACCATAACCTTTAATGGCTCAACATGGGAATTCCCTGGTCAGCACTAAGCAATGTATTGATAGCCTCCTTCCATTCCCCAAAGGCCGGTGACCTTACCTAAAACAATGGCTTCTTTGCTATGATTTCCTTTCATCTGTTCCCTTCTTACCTTTAAAACCCTTTATTTTGTCACCCTTTGAAGCTTTCTGCTCTTGCTAGATAAGATGCTGCTCCATTCACCAATCCATGAATAAAGGCAATTAGGTCTTTTGAAATTTTTGAATTTTTGTTGTTTAACACTTCTAATAAACTAACATCTTCTTGCATCACATAAAGACTGGCCAGAGTAATGGGAAGCAAGTTTCAGACAGTAGTCTTCCTGTACCTTGCCATTTGTTGTTTCCTCGAAGTTCTAACTTTAAGGGGGATCAAAGTGTGAGATGAGCAAAGCATGCATTTCGGCACTGATCTCCAACCCTGAAGACCTGGCAATCCAGGCAAGCGTGATTCATACTGGTTCAACCTCCCTTCCCTTTGCCTCCTTGTTGTGCTCTAGTATTTTTCAAGTTTAATTCCTTCTTGCTGCCTTGCTTATCATTGTGCTTTTACATTAACCTTCAGCTCAGCGGTCCCAGTGGGTATAGCTCTGTTACTTGAAGCAACAAGCAACTTTTTCTTTCAAGTTAGAAACTTTTTGTACTACTTTTTGATGAAAATAGTTCACTGCTGGAGACTGCTCTAACTCCCCCATAAGACTTAGTCCATGGTCCTGGATTTTCAGAGGCTTCTCCCACCCCTAAGGTGCTTTTGAATAGATTGCTTTATTCTGTTATCTAGAGGTTCCCTTCAAAATGTTCCTGTAAAGGTTGTGTATGTTTGCACCTCTTGAAATCTTTTGACGTGTAGCTTGACTGAACACAGTTAATGGTAAACTGGAATCAGGGTTAAGACTCAGGCCTTAACAAAATTAAAGAGATAAAATAATGCAATTGACCACTTGACTATTGTGGTCTATTTTTTTTTTTTTTTTATATTGTGGTCTATTGATACTAAATTGTGCTTTTTAAGTGATATTTTCTTACTGTTTATACCCAATTGCCTTATGGCAGGGTATGCATTGTGCATACCATTAAGCGTGTGAAAAATGTACTTTGCTGTGAGTTTTATTATCACTCTAAACTTTATTCATGTTTCTTTCATGGTTCATAGCTCATTCATATATAATCTAAAAATTACTTAGAGATTGATGTATAACTAGTAATTAAGGAGAAACTTCGTAATGAATAGGACTCTAGAGCCCTAAGTTCTGGATGTGACTCACCCAAGAGTGTGTTGCATTACATTTGGGCAGATTATTTTTAAAAAAATCTTGGATCCTTAGTTTCACTAAATGAACACTAAATTAGGTAGGATATATGATCGTTACAGTGCATTTCTAGCAAGAACAGAAATAGAGATAGAAATAGAGATGGAGAGAGATTTGCTTCAGCCACTGTAGTTTAGAAAGTAGTAATAAATGGGAAGGTTAGCAAGCAAGCCAACAGACCAGTGTCAGACACTGTCTGAATAAGTATTAAATATTCTGGTTGAAGTTTATCCCTAATGAATCACAGTTTAAATCAAACAAATCAAATTTAGATTTTACACAATCGAATGAATGTAGACTGGGTGAGAGAATTGAACATTTTAAGTTCTTGCTTTTTGTTTCTTTGTTTTGTGACTATTGCTTTTCTTTAGGTTTATTCTTACAGTTTTAGTGTAGAAAATTAATAAATTATTCACAATATCTGGTTTGAATTCTTTGGAACAACACAATAATCTATCCTCCATAGGTTTCCCCATAGTTAAAGGGAAATACCCAAAGTGCACATTATATAGCAATATGATTATAATAAATTATTGCAATGTCTAAAAATGGAATGTTAAATATGTAAAACAGGGCAAAAAGATGGTTTTAAATATCTAAATAAATAGATTTTAAAGTGTTTAGGACAATTAACTTGAATCAAGGAGAAAAACAAACAAAAGAACACTTTAATATTCTTCCAAATTATATTTTAGAAGGTAATTTAGATAACTAGTTCACACATTTGCAATATTTTCAAAATGAGTGGAAATATTTAGACAAGCAACATTATTTTTAAAATGTCACTAATACAAACTACTCAATTTATTTGGAGTCAGTTTTAAATTGCAATTTCTATTTTCATGCCTCAGATCCCTTAAAAAGCTCTGCCACTGATGTCAGGAGAGGTTAATTGTATCTTCATATAGTGATGTTATTAAAGTATTTAATATTCAAAGATCTGAAATCACTTTCAAATACTTCAGTCTTGGCAACCTATACATGTTTCCTTTTTTTCATTATAAAGCAGACTTTTCTACAGCATTAAGTTATATTAACAGTTCGTGTTCATCTGATTTTTTTTAAGCCTTAGGTTTTCTTTTTTTCCTACCAAGAGTTTAGGTTTTTGTTGTTGTTGTTGTGTCACTCTATTCCTAAAAAAAATAGTTTATTTCCTTTAAAGGTGGTGTTTTTGAGTTTTGGCTTCACAGAATTTGAGATTTTTTTCTGATTATATTTTACTAATTTCCATGACAATACTAGCACTTTCCTCTTTGCCTTCCTTAGCGTCCAAAATAGTAATTGGCAGATGATATTTACACTTGCTTTTAATGTCACCTAACTAAATGTAACTTAACATAACATTTTGAAAGTATAGCAGGTCAACTGCCCAAGCTATTTAGTAGAGTCTGAAATGGAAGTCAATGTCCAACAGAGCAGGTTTGATATTAAATTTCTCATATGAAGAAAACATTACAAACGGAGGGTCTGCAGAGGTAGGCCTTGTAATTTCCTCATTGCACAGGAGGTGATCTGAGAGGAAAGGTAAGAAAGAAGAATTTTACACACATAAATGAAAATAAAATGAGAGAGAAGGAAAGGACCATGAGAAAAGAAGTGGATGTTGTTGAAGTATGTGCAACACAAATGGCACTTAGGAAGTGAGTGCAGTTTTTGTTAACCTGGGTTACCCACTGGCATTGATTGGCCATAAGTACTAGCTCCTCAACCCCTGTCAGAGCTAATAATGGCACTAATTCCTAGCCAGCAGCAATAGTAATGTTCTCACCTGCTAATCATCATGGTCGTGTTGGCACTGGTTTTTGAAGCAGTGGAATATTTGGGACATTACAGGAGGAACACAACTCAGAGCATATTGTAGAATAGTCTAGGAAATCTTTGATATGGGCTTAAGTTCACACAAATTTGCAACCCAGCTAAGCCAGGACAAGAAGGACATACAAGCCCAGAGTAATCACGACTTGTGAGCAGCTCACCTCATTTCTGCACAGAATATTTCATTGAGCTCCTATTCCTTTTCAACAACTATCAGTTTTGTTTCTTCAATCCATACTTACTGTAAAAGCCTCTCTCCACCTAGAAATGCTTTTTCTTTGCATTTAAAGTGTTGGAGTCTCTAGCTAAAGGCCACTTCTACACATTTCAGTTTATAAAGTGAACACAGGCATACTAATTATTTTTGCGATTTTATTCTCTTTAATAAGGTCCCCTAAGCATTGCCCTGATTTCAAAAGGATAAAGATGTATCCAGGCACAGAATTCGGAAAAAGTCTTGTTGATAAGTCCTTGATTCCAATGACTCAGCTTATGTTAAGGTGTGGCAGTTATTGCACTTTAATTAACATCTTCAATGTCAAAATATTTTAATTTCTGATTATACATATAAATCTCTGCTGCTCACTTCTTTGTTATTTATTATATTCAATTAGTTAACAATATCTATTGGTTATTGATATTTGGTTCTGTATTTAATAACAGATGCATAATGTTAAATATATATTTTTAAATATGTGGACTCAATACAATTTATCTTTATTTTCTTCACCATTTATGCATTATTTTTTTAAAGAAAAGTGTAAACTTTGGGGATGAATATTTGTAATGTCCTGTTTGTGTATATTGTTGTTACTATTTTCAGTTAAACAGCTGAAACTGTGAACATTTTTTCAAAAGGTTTCTCTTTTTTTTAATTACTTGAGTAAAATAATAGAAATATAATCACAGGTTGTTTGTTTAATATAGGCAAAGTCTATGCTAAAAAAAATCTATGTAGTAGATTCAGTAAAAATGACAGACCAATTTTAGGAAATAATAAGACAACTGAAAGAGAATGGGCTAGGGATGCATGGATATTTAGATAACTAGATTGATTTATACCTTACCTGGTTACATTTTCATCTGTTTTGAAATTTAAATTGACTAAAATGAGTGGAAGCTTATATGTAAAAATGTTAGATTGGAGGGAAAATTAATATATTTTACACATAAATAATATTAAACATATTTGTCCAGTTCTGGGGAATAAATATCTTTTATTTTTAAAATAAATTTAAAAATATATATTGACATGTTATTTTGATTGGTGAATTGTGTGTTTTTTAAGGATATGCTTTTTTGAAATAAAACTTGTATGTTTATACGAGGAAATAATATAATTCTGATCAACTTTCTAATTTAACTTACCCAACATTGAGCACATGCCTTTCCTGCAGTGTATGAATGAAAAGGAGGCATTTTTAGGTTACTTTTCCGAGTTCATACACAACAAAATCTAGTGATTATAAACACTTGCCTTCTATAATTTCTGAATAAATCCTATTTTTAACTTCTATTTATAATTTCACACTTACATTTAAGTTGAGCAAAAAAGTGTATGTTTAAGAAAATACATTCAGGTAAGTCAATGAGGTTTTATCAACACTCTCCCTTATGAATGTTTAATTAGATGAACCATTTATACTTCAGTAAATTAATGCAAATAATTTTCTAGTGTGCTGCTTAATATTTAGAGTTACCTGTAAAATTTACAGTTTATCCAGAGGCCTAAAGCAATTTTACTGATTTGTGCATATCTGAAAGCAAATTTGATTAGGAACAGTATTTTAAGAGTTATATACATTGGCAGGCTAAAAACTTCAAATGCTTTCATAGCTAACACGCATTTATGGCCAGCCTGCTGATATTGTTTTATTCATATATTCTGTCTTTTTCTGAAGAAAATTGTTGGTTTGGGAGATGGTAAGGGGCAGGTAGAAAAGGAAACCTGTAGCCATTTCTTATAAGCAGATTTCAGAAATCTGTGCATACTTCACCCTACAAAGACATTTTCTGTAGGATCATAACATTTGCCAATCACATGACAAGACTCTAGTACTCATTGTGGACCTTCTATGTCTTGTTTTCCAGATGATTTAATTTAAAACCAGTGTACAGACTCTTCCTCAATCCTAGACCCTACAAGCAATCTAGGAGGCAAATCAGTCTTATGTCAGCTGTTAAGTTGATCTTTTATCTTGCTCAGTACCTAGATCTGGTATTCTCTCTGCTAAATAAACTCTGGTTTGATTCTCTTTTTGTGTATAATTTCTTCTGGACTGATAGCTCTGTTTGATATATAATCCCTTCTTTCTAGAAATTAGAGACCTTTCCCTAACTCCTGACCCATTATGAGATCTCCTTAATTCTACCTTCCTGTGAGTCTGAATCTTAGCCTTATCTGTTGATAAATTCAATCCCAATGTTCAGACTTTTTGGATTCCTCATATTATCTATTGATGAGTTTGGGGCCAATTTCTTGAAACTTTATATGCCAGAATAATTCTTATCACCAGAGCTATCATTATAAGACAGAATAACACAAGAATTTGAACAATTTGACCAGGTTGGTGGATGTGGAAATCCATTGAAATAGTTAAATGTTTTATCATCATAAAATCAATGACTCCATTAAGAGCATTATGGTCCTTTATTTTTTTAGAAGATTTTATTTATTCATTCATGAGAGACACAGGCAGAGGGAGAAGCAGGCTCCATGCAGGGAGCCCAATGCAGGACTCAATCCCAGGACTCCAATATCATAGGAGATCTTAGGCCCTGGGCCTAAGGCAGGTGCTAAACTGCTGAGCCACCCAGGGATTCCCCCATTATGGTCCTTTAAATCTACAAAGCCATGTTGCAATATTCCACTTTTATAATTATAAATTGATGATTCTCCTAGCTCAGTATTATGTATTCCAGATTCATTATACCTGTTATACATATTTGGCAAACAAGTTAGGATCTTACAACATTTATCTTGAAACATATTATAAATCTACTAAGTGCTAGTCATAATTAGACACTTTGAGTAAATTTTTTTAAAATGCTAAGAATATATGGCCCCTTCAGGAGTTTTTAAACCTAGTGGTAAGGTACAGCATAAAAGTATCTTGGTCCAATGGACAACATCAGTTTAAATACAAGGGAATTATAGAGTTAGCTATTCTAATTTAATATAAAAATATGCTTAAAATAAAGGATTTGAAAACTTATGAAGGCTAAAAATCCAAATAACTGGGGAATGGTTTATGCAAGATTGTATTAGGCAAACTTTACAGAATGGTGATACTGCTAAGGGTTAGGGGCATTGTTATTCATCAGAAGTCAGCATGGATTAAAAAAGATTTATGAAAATATTATTGTAAAAGTTCCAGCCTTAGAAAGTTCATAGGAACAATTTTATGTTGAGAGTTATCTTGCCATAGTCTGAGTGGTATCAAAAATACATGAGGAGCTTTATGCTGAGTGACATGACATCAGAACCTCTTACTGGCTTTGAGAGTGATTTAGGATTAGGAAGGATATTGTAAAACAAGAAGTTATACAAGTAGTCATTAGTCAAACATAACATTAGTGTGACGGAAACCAGATAGAAGGATGCATGGGATATTTTAACTACATTTAAAACTGAAAACCAAAATATTGATAGAGAATAAATAAGAATAAATGACTGGGGAACAGCCTTTCATAATGGCATAAGTAGCTTCCTCTGTAAAAATGTTTCAGGAAATTGTATTTGCCACATATCTGAATTTTGCCTTATCTAATAACAGGATTTATTTTTGTATGTATGCTCAACAATTTTTTTTTTGAGACCATCAAGCCCACTCTGAGACTTTAACAGCTCTTTTAGGGACACCATATTTTTAGAGTGAGACTGCCTTATACATAGAGGAAGTCAAGATTCCAGCCACACAGTATTATTACTTAATTCAGTGCGATGAGAATTCAAGGAATTCTAAGGCTCTCAGCATTTCGTAGGTTTTTAGTCTTTCCTAAAGTGGTTCCAGCTTGATGTATAAATCTCTCCTTCACAATTGCAGGCATAGCTAAAATTGTTAAAATGAGAAAATTTTATCAGAGTAAAAGCCAAAGTGAATATATATAAATAAAATTTTATTGTATAAATAAAATTAAATTTAAAAATTATCTTTTACTGTATTTCCTTTGACCACATCGTATATCAGTTTCCTGTCCCAGCAACATGGTGAGATGGTGAAAGAGGACTGCCCTCCATTAACACATAGAATTGTGCTCAAAAGAAGATACCCATGAGTATGAGAAAATGAGAGGCCTTAAAGTCAGAGCGGGAAACCTGCAAAGTGATGTTACATAAACACAAACAGTACTGGACCAGGTATAAGCAGTAGGGGTGATAGGCTCAACTTTCAATACCCAAGAAAATCAAATGTTTTGGCCAGTCCAAACACAGAAGGTAAATTTGTACTCCATTTATCCAAGGAAGAGATGAAAAAAAAAAAAAAAAGAAGAAGCAAAAACAAAACTTTGCATCTGTCTAGATCACTGTATTTACCAAAGGTAGGAAAAGATAAAAATATCAAAGCCGGGGATCCCTGGATGGCCCAGCGATTCAGCGCCTGCCTTTGGCCCAGGGCATGATCCTGGAGACCCGGGATCGAATCCCATGTCGGGCTCCCGGTGCATGGAGCCTGCTCCTCCCTCCTCCTGTGTCTCTGCCTCTCTCTCTCTCTCTCTATCATGAATAAATAAATAAAGATTTTATTTATTTAAAATCTTTAAAAAATCTTTAAAAAATATATCAAAGCCCCTGCCTTTTGTTACACTCTGATACTGAATCCAATTTATATGCCATGTTGCTGGTCTCCTAAATTCAGAAATTAATCATTTAACTGTGGACTTGTGAAAACTGTAGGATGCCAGAGAAAAACGGATGACAGCAAATTCTGTAAAAATTCTACTACCTAAGATACGCATGATCACACAGGAAAAAAATTCTTCTTTTATTTTTTTTAAGATTTTATTTATTTATTCATGAGAGACACAGAGAGGAAGAGCGGCAGAGACACAGGCAGAGGGAGAAGCAGGCTCCATGCAGGGAGCCCGATGTGGGACTGGATCCTGGGACTCCAGGATCACACCCTGGGCGGAAGGCGGCACTAAACTGCTGAGCCACCCGGGCTGCCCGAGATTACGGTTTTTATTTTTAGCTCATCTCCATTAAGGATTTTAATTTTGGGGGATCCCTCGGTGGCTCAGCGGTTTAGTGCCTGCCTTCGGCCCAGGGCGTGGTCCTGGAGACCCAGGATCGAGTCCCACATCAGGTTCTCTGCAGGGAGCCTGCTTCTCCCTCTGCCTGTGTCTCTGCCTCTCTTCCTCTCTGTGTCTCATGAATAAATAAATAAAATCTTTAAAAAAGAAAAAAAAAAACTTTAATCTCACGGGAAAAATTATGCTCCTATAGTGTCTGCTGACATAACAAAGGAAAATAATTAAAATTTTAAGAAGTTATGATAGTAGTACAACCTGTGAGAAATAATAAAATAAGAGTATTTCATTGATTACACATAAAACGGGGCTATAACGTGGGCTATAATGAACAGATTTTTATTTTTATTTTATTGGAGGACACTTTTCCTTTGAACACTAGAATATATGGCATAACTGGTGGTGGTACTCATAAGACAAATTTTGCCTTGATTGTTATTATTAAATCTTAGCTTTTGTTGGGAAGATTAAGTGTGAAATTCTAAGTATCTAGTATAGTTCCTACTGTGGAGTCAGTACTCATTAAAGCAGTAGTTCTTTTTGATTTTGTAAACAAAGTTTAAAATATATTGCAAGAGGTATGCTTACTAAGTATTTTAGGAAATTTCCATTAAAATAAAATGCATCCTAAAAATAGAATTTAAATGGTGGATGTAGATTCATGCTCCTGCAGTTCTTTATTCCCAGAAACTCCATGGTGCATATCAACATCCTTAGAGCATAACTACCACTTCCTTTTTCTTATTCCAACATTGCATTGTAGCACCTGTGCCTTACTGATGTCTCTCTCTAAAATTTCCTTTTTTCAAACTTAGAAGTACTGTATAAATTCCTTTTAAAAAATAATTTCTACCCCCTTTTGGTCTCATAAAAATGATCGTACTAAAATCCTCATTTTAGGAGCACCTGGGTGGCTCAGTTAAACATCTGCCTTTGGCTCAGGTCATGATCTCAAGGTCCTGGAATTGAGCCCCATGTCAGGCTCCCCACTCAGTGGGGAGTCTGCTTTACACTCTCCCTCTACCTAATACTCGCCTTGCTTGTGCTCTCTCTCTCTCTCTCTCTCTCTCTCTTTCTGCCAACTAAATAAATAAAATATTTAAAAAAATAAAATAATAAAATGAAATCCTCATTTTAGAGAATAATGTAGTCATTTTTAATTGCTGCATAGCAAATTACCACAAATTTATGTGCTAAAAACAATATATATTTGCCACCCCACAGTTTTGTATGTCAGAAGGTTGGGTACAGCATGACTAGGTTTTCTGCTCTTGGTTTTGCAAAGCTAAAACTAGTGCTTAGGTCAAATTGCATTCTCATCCAGAATTCAAAGTCATGTGGTTGTGTCAGGTGATTTCAGGACTGAGGTCCCCATTTCCTTACAGGCAGTCAGCTGTTGGGGGGGTTCATTCTTAGTTCCTACATGCCATCCTCATCCCTTGGCATGTGGCCCCTCAATCTTCAAAGCTAGCAATAGAAAATTCCCCTTATGAATCAAATCTTCAATGCCTGGAAGAGCCCTGTCTATTCTAAGGGCTAACCAGATCTGGTTAGGCCCACCAGATGGACTTCTTATTTTCAATCACCTGATTTGGGATCTCAATTACAGCCACAAAATCTTTTCACTGCAGCACCTAGATTAGTATATGATTAGAGGGAGAAGCTAGATATACATCAGAGCATGGGAATCACGGGCCATCATAGAATTCTACCTTTCACAATTAAAATATAGCTCAGAAAAAAGTAATGTGTTGAAAATCATATGATTGGTGAAAAAAAAAAAGTACAGTATTAAATTCTGTATAATTTTGTTAATGTAATCTCACTGTAATACACTCTCCCTTTCTTTTCCCATTATCTTCTGGTGTACCTCAGTTACTCAAGGAAATTACATACATATTTTTTCTTCTGTCACTCCCATATTTTTTTACTGGCTATTTTTTTTTTACTGGCCTCTCTACCCCACTTCAAATTTATTTCTTTATTATTTACTCAACATAGAGGCTAAAAAAGTGAGAATGAATAAAAGAATAACTAACCAACTAAATAAATGATGCTAATTCCATCGGCCCTTGGGAGAACAGAGAATAAGGACTGAAAACTGGAAGCAAGAGTATTACTAGGAAGCTATTTCAGTAACATATGCAAAATATGATAATTGCTGAGAGTAGAATATGAGTGGTGAGGAAGAGATGTACCCAGATTCTGGATTTATAGGTAGATTGGATGTGGTATGTGTGAGAGAGAGGTCAAGAACAGTAACCAGGTTTTTGGCTTGAGTCCATGTTAGAGCACAGACACTATGTTCAAAGTCAAGAAAGACCCAGGGATGGGTAGATTTTAAAAGTGAGTTATGTAAAGAATTCAAAATTTGAATATGCTGATTCTGAGACTTCTAAAATTTCAATGTTGAATATGCCAATGTGTATGGGAGTCACCAAGCAGTACTGTGCTAGAGATATAAACTTGGGGGGAGGTGGTCTTTGGCATACAGAAAGTCTGTTAAGCCCAAAAGTAGTTTAGATAACCTAAAAATGGCAAATTTAAATAGAAAATATAAGCTTCTATGAATTGATTCCAACATTTAAGAGGTTAGAAGGATAAGAACAAAATAACTCAATCAGAGAAAGACAAATATCATATGATCTCACTCATATGTGGAATTTAAGAAATAGAAGAGGATCATATGGGAAGGGAGGAAAATATAAAAACAAAATCAGAGAGGGAAACAAATCATAAGAGACTCTTAATCACAGGAAACAAATTGAGGGTCAGGGAGGGGATGGGGTTGGGGGAATGGGGTAGCTGGGTGATGAGCATTAAGGAGGGCATGTGATATAATGAGCACTGGATATAAGATTGATGAATCACTGACATATGTCTCTAAAACCAATAATACATTATATGTTAATTAGTTGAATTTAAATAAAATTAAAATTAATAAATAAATATCAACATTTAAAAGAAGTTGAAAAAAATAACATGTTGTTGGTAGATGAATTAAAATAGGTGCTGAGATGTGACGCCTGCATGGCTTAGCAGTTGAGCGTCTGCCTTCTGCTCAGGGCATGATCCTCAGGTCCTGGGATCAAGTTCTGCATCGGGCTCCCCGCATGGAGCCTGCTTCTCCCTCTGCCTACGTCTCTGCCTCTCTCTCTCTCTCTGTGTGTGTCTCTCATAAATAAATGAATAAAATATTAAAAAAAGAAAATAGGTCCTGAGAAAGTGACCATTAAACATGATAATGTGAATGTGATTGGAGAACAATTTCAGTGGAATAATGAGAACCAAATGAATTCATGAGAAAATGGGAAATCGGGCAGTGGAAATAATGAATATACACAGTTTTGTTGAGGAGTTTTGCTATAGGTAGAGCTGAGAAATGAAATTGAGACAATAGCTTAGGTAAGAAGTGAGAAAGAACATTTTTTAAAATTGGAATTACTATAGCATATTTGTAATGCTTATGAGACTGAGAAAATAGAAGGGAAAATTGGTGACACTGGGGAAGAAACAACTTCAGAATTGATTTCCTTGAGTGAAGAGTAGACATGATCCATTACAAATGAAAGGGTCATCTTAGATGGGCACACTGATTTTGTACAAGGAGGGAATGCTGAATGTATAGGTTGGTAGCTTGGTGAGAGACCATGTAGAATTCCTCTCTTTATTGCTTAGTTTTTAGTTATCTATCTATCTATCTATCTATCTATCTATCTATCTATCTATCATCTATCGATTGATATATTTCAGTTATTTATATTTACATATACATATATATGTATCTGTACATATCTGTATCTGTTTATATCTGTAAAATCTGTGGTAAATTATGGTTCACTATGAGAAATAATACCTCTAAAAGCACATTAAATTCCTCTAACTAGTGTTTGTCTTTACTCAAGGTTATCACACAAGATAAATATCCATGTGTAGATTTTTAGTAACTTCTAGAAATGAATAGGGAATGCAACTAGCAGCCATTACCTTAACATTCAAAGAGGAAAGTATCTTTGTTAAAGGGAATTGATTATTAATGAACTGATAATGAATAATATAATTATACTACCTCCCCCAGAATAAGCTAGGGGTATAGAAAATCTGTCTTTACAAATTTCCACAACGTAGCAAAAAGGAGAAAAATTCCAGAAAGTTAATCTGAAGACAAAGTGGAAAGTGCCATGTGTGGAGCCTTGTGGATCAAAGGATAGATCATGGTTACAAGCAATTTCCTAGTTTGGCTAGAGAATTATGCAGTGAGAAAAAGATTCACATTATTCTTTAAGATAACATGAAACTCTTTCAATTTTATACTCTAATGGTCTTAGTACCTCTCAAAACACATTATTTCCTGTGCCCAAGAAGCTGTTACATATTTGCTTAGTCTAAAGATATGTATGTTTTTTACATCACATTCAATATAAAGCTTGTATTAAAAGGAGACTCTGCAAATTAAGAGAGTCATCTTACTGACTTTTTAGAAAACGAAATGACTGTATGCAGGAAAGTAGTTTTTTTTTTTTCCCCCAAGATTACAATTATAAATGACATTGAGCTCCACACTACTTTCATCATTTTTTTCATTAGAAATACCTGTAATATGATCTGTGATTACAAATTATTAAGCCAGATTTTAACATACCAGACATACATTTAGTGATCTCCTTTCAAAGGTGATCATTATGCTGCCCTTTCTGAAATAGTATTTAGAAAACACCCTTTGAAATGGTCTTCAGGGGGTGCCTGGGTGGCTTGGTCAGTTTAACAAGTGACTGCCTTTGGCTCAGGCCATAATTCCAGGATCCCGGGATAGAGTCTCGCCTCAGGCTCCCTTCTCCATAGAAAGCCTGCTTCTCCCTCTCCCTCTGCCTGTCACTCTCCCTGCTTATGTGCACCCTCTCTGTCAATTGAATAAATAAAATCTTTAAAAAAAGATATGATCTTCAGGATCTTTTGGAAAATGACAGCAGTGAAGGTAGCATAGTTTTTTTATCTTCCTTAATCTCCAAATATAAGCATAGTGACTACATTATATTAAATACATCTAATCAAAATTTATAACAAAACTAGATGAAAAGATATTCCTAAGAACCACAAATTGTAAGTAGGTAGCATTAAATTGGCAATATATAACAACTATGCATTATGTCCACTTGTGCAAAAGAAAACAGATGGAATCAATGGGTGACTGATGAAAATGAGAACACAAAACCTCCAAAAAGCAACAAGTATGTACTGGAAAGCATATACGACCACCTGGAATTTGGTGGCCAAAACTGGAAGGGCTGTTGTTCATTCCAATGAATGTGTATGCATGTGTCCATGGAAAGTTCTGAGGCTAGCTGAGCATCATATATCCTGTGAACTCTCGAAACTGACTAGTCAGTGTTCTCTTCTAGAAGGGGGCCCACAGTAAGTAGAAACTATTTAGAGTAGAAAGAAATCGAGCAGGATAGGAACAGCAGAGATGAAGAAATGAAAAGATCTTATTGATAAAAAACTAGAGCTTGGGACAGAGCCAGGAAAAGTCATAAAATAAGCCATTATCATTTTTAACACTATCCAAAACTCAAGTAAAGGCAGAAAATCTATCTGATTCAAGCATTCTTAGAATTTAGGTAAGCTAAAATTACATATAAGGGCACCTGTGTGGCACAGTCTGTAGTGCGAACAACTCTTGGTTTTGGCTCAGGTGGTGATCTCAGGGTGGTGAGATCATGCCCTGCATCGGTCTCTGCACTCAACATAGAGTCTGCTTAAGACTCTCTCTCCCTCTATTATGCTAAGCGACATAAATCAATCAGGGAAAGACAATTATCATACGGTTTCACCCATATGCAGAATTTAAGAAACAAAACAGAGAATCATAGTGGAAGGGAGGGAAAAATAAAACAAAATCAGAGAGGGAGGGAAACCATAAGAGACTATTAACTATAGGAAACAAACTGAGGGTTGCTGGAGGGCAGGTGAGAGGGAGGTGTTACTGGGTATGGGTACTAAAAACAGCATGTGATACGATGAGTGCTGGGTATTATATGCAACTGATAAATAACTGCTACCTCTGAAACTAATGATCTAGTTTTATATAGTAATTAATTGAATTTAAATTAAAAAAATAAAGACTCTCTCCCTTCCTCTGTCCCTCCCCCTTCTCTCTCTTTCTCTTAAATAAATAACTCTTAAAAAATAAAATAAATAAAATTATGTAATATGAACAAAAGAAGTCAGTATTAAATCCAACCCAAGTACTGTAAGGCAAAGAGAAATAAGGAAGAAAATAAGTTCTCTACAGCAAATGAAAGGGAACCAGAAAGGCTCCCAAAAGACATACTAAAACTATATTGTACTGTTTCAAAATGAGCTGAAAAATATCAAGAAAAATGATGTAATGCATAAAACATAACATTTTTAAATGAGAAAACTTTAAAAATGAGGTAGCAGACTCAAAAATGAATTAGAAATAAAACATTTTATATATGAAAATTAAACTAGAATGTACAAAAAAGGAAATAAACACAACAAATACAGCCCTATTAGAAATATAAGCTAAAAAGAAAAAAAAGTAAGAATAAAAAAAATAATGAAGAGATAAGGATTTGAGAAAAAACAAAAAAATATTGTAGATAAGCAAGTAAAAATCAAGAGAAACTGAATCTCAGGAGCCTTATTCACACTAAGATCTCTTCTAAATTGGTAAGTCAACCTTGAACCTGAACCCAATATCATTAGAGATGGAATTTATAGGCAGTTCTATAAATGAATGTCTAAATGATAGAAAAAGTATGTAATGTTTTAGACAGAGGGTAGATTAGTTGCTTTTAAAACATGGCTATAATTTTTTTTGATATTTTTCCTGTTATAGACTAAATGATTGTGCCCTTGCAAAATTCCAATGGGTAAACTTAATCCCCAGCGTGATGATATTTGGAAGTGGGGGCCTTTGGAACATGATT
This sequence comes from Vulpes vulpes, assembly GCF_048418805.1. NCBI lineage: Eukaryota > Metazoa > Chordata > Mammalia > Carnivora > Canidae > Vulpes > Vulpes vulpes. The sequence goes on from NC_132794.1 coordinate 38,140,796, forward strand.
AGGTCATGAAGGCAAAACCCTCATGAATAGGATTTATAAAAGAGACCACAGAAATAGCCCTCTTTTTTTCTACCATTTGAGGACACAACCACAAATGATGGTCTAGGAACTACGAACTAGGAAGCAAGCTCTCACCAGACACTGAATATGCCTGTCCTAGACTTCCTAGGCTCTAGAACTGTAAGAAATAATTTTCTATTATTTAAAAGCCACCCGGAATATGGTGATTTGTTATAGCAGCCCCAACAGATTAAGATAGCACCCGTAAAGTTGGGTAAACATCTCCCATCTTTAATTTGGGCAGGTTTGTAATTGCTTTGACCATTGAGTATGAGAAAATGTATTAAATCTTACACCTTCCTTTAATTCACTGGGATTAACAGAGTCCTCTGTCTTCATGTAAGATATCCAAAGCACTGAAACCCTCGTCCTTAGGGAGAACATGTAGATGTTCCACCAACATTTCCAGTCAATCCTGGCCCTAGTCATCTATGTCCAGCCACCAGATATAAGTGAAAAAGGTATTTTAGTCATCTGTTTTCTGTCCTAAAACATCATGGAGTAAAGAAGAGCTATGTCCTCTGTATCCTTTCCAAATTTCTTTCTCACAAAATCTGTTGATAAGCATCAGTATATGTATGGGACATCATCACACAACCTAGCAGATTTTCTGGAATTTAAACAAAAGGAAAACAAATCTTTTGGATATCTAAGGGGAAAATGTGACTTGTGGAAAAGAAAATTAGATTATCAGGCTTTCTAACTTTATTTCAGAAGAAAATAGCATAAATATATAAGGTTCTCAAAGAAAGAAAATGTGATAAGCTATTTATATCCAGTAAAGCTGACCTCCAGTTATGAAAGTCATAATCTGTTATCAGCACACAAAAACTCAGGGATTATAGTTCCCTTGTTTTTCTCCTAATACATGTGAATAAAGCTTGTAGAGAATGAGCTTCTGAAAGCTAAATGAACTGTCGAAAAATGACTGGGGAAACACTGATGTAAAGACATGAGAGGAGTAAGACATACACACGTAGATGTAAAACTAACGTTAGGTGAAGAATAAATAGGAGAGAGTATAGTATTTAATGAATATAATTGATGATGTAAATATAATAAAACATTAACATACACAGGAGAATAAGGAAAGCGTGTGGAAAAGCATGAAAATGTTAAAAACATTAAATTAAATTAAATTAAAATTAAAAACATCAAAATGTTTTTCAGTAATCATGATTGATAACAATAGTATTATTGTTGCTTTTCTGAGTCTGCTGTATGGGCAATGTCAAATAAAACAAACAATTATCATCTCCTGTGTCCTTCAGAACCATGTTTCTTAGTGTGGAAGAAAGAAGATCCAGATATATTCGAAATGAGTTTGAGTTTAGAGCCTAGAGTCAAATTTGAACTGAAAATAGTATGAACTCACAAGACATTTTATCTTAAATATATTGTGTTAGGTATTTATTGCACTGCCTAAAACTGCACCTGAAAACTTAATGGCTTAAAGTAATCATTTTATTAGCTCATAATTCTTTGGATTAGCAATTTGGACTCAGCTGGTCTTTTGGACATCATGCATATAGTGGAGGTCAGCTGACAGTTGAGGGTGGGCCGGGTGTGCTCCAGGATGGCCTCTCTCACACCTCTGGTACTTGGTTAAGTTTCCCCCCGAACCCTGCTTCCATGTGTTTTCTCCTTCTCTACGAGGTAAGCCCAGCTTCCTGCCTGTGGGATTTTAGTCACCAAGAGGCTGACTAAATTATAAACATTCACTCACATCTACTTCAGGTAAATAGGAATAAGGAATCAAGCATTCATCCTGCCTTTCCTACTAATGTACAACCAAATAATAGGTGAGGGAAAGCATTTCTTTATAAAATTATTCTAGTTAGTAAATGAAAATAAAATGAAAACATTATCACCATTCTGCAACCTTCAATCAAATAGAGGATCTAGGCATTGGTCGGCAACTGATGCTAACATCAAAAAGAATCCAAACCAGTTAAGATATGCCTCTTGAAAAACAAAAACAAATACATATACACACATACCACCACCCACAGTCTTGCCAAAGGGATCAAACTTATGTCTGACCAAGTCTCTGGACCTAGTGGTCAGTTTGCAAGAAGTACAGAGGACAAAGTAGCATTTTGTACTGTACAAAAAGCATGCAGTCTACAGCATCCAGATTGTGAGAAACTCTACGGGTCAAATGGCCTAAAGATTAACATTAAAAAATTTAAGACAAATAAAAAGGTAGAAAACGTCCCTGTAGCTTAAAAGAGACTTAAAATATGTATTATTATTTAAATAGGCATGACTAAACAATAATGTCTAAAATGCACACTTGAATGATAAAAATCATAAAGAAAGGCAAGAACATTTCTGATGATAAAAATCAGCAGGGTGGAGGGCGGCTGGCTTGCTCAGTGGGTTAAGTACCAGACTCTTGATTTCCACTCAGGTCATGATCTCAGGGTCAGGAGATTGAATTCTGCATCAGGCTCCATGCTGTGGGTGGAACCTGCTTAAAGATTCTCACTCTCTCTCCCTCTGCCCCCATACCTGCTCATGCTCTCTTGCTCATTCTCTCACTCTCAAAAAAAAAAAAAAAAATCACCATAGTGATTATTTTGGAAGGAGAGCTGAGTTTGTGATCAGGATGGAGAACATAAGGGCCCTCTGGGGTGCCAGGCTCAAATTTCTATTTTTGACAAGGAAGAATGTTTGATGAGTTTTAGGACAGTGATGACATGAATATATTCTTTATGAGTAAAGACATAGAAATTCAACAAATCTATCACAGACATTCAGGCCAATTCTCCAAGAAAAATTCAAAATGCTTTTTTTGCAAAGTACTAGTGACTTCTGAATAAACACACAACCTTTAAAGGTGGCTACTTGGGAGGTGCTTGTATGGAGATGTGTATATTCTAATGTTTACTTACAAATGCACAATGCCTTATACCTTCGTGTTTATTTTCATTATGACTTATTCAGTGGAGAAATTTTAATCATCTGGTATGAAAGGTGAGAAAATTTTATATAGAAATGTGCAATAAGATGTTTTATTTACTAACAATATGTTGCTAGAGTTCATTTCATATGTATATACACACATATACACACATACACTATCTAAAGCAAGCACTATGTATTTAAAAAGTGTTTTTGAGAATAAAATAAGAAAATGTATGAGGTCTAGACATTTTGAGCAATGGTGTTTAAGGGAGTGGAACCATATAACAGAGAGGACATTTGATTGACAGGCTTAGGGATGACTCAACTTGTGAAGAGAAGGATAACAATAGTGCTTCAAGCAAACTTTCTATTTCTACTCGGATTATTTAAGAAATTCAGGCAAAATTCAAGCAGTTGCTTCAACTGTTCACATCACCTCTGCAATAGTATGAGTCTACCCTGGGAAAAGGAAGCACACTGATTTAATAACTGACAAGGATGTAGGATATGTAGAAAAGTACTGGCGATTGGCAATAAGGTGCTAATGCTCTGATTTTGATTTTCTATAACTTGAGGAAAGTATACATGTAAGATAATTATTTTTGACAATCTAAAAACAACTTTCTCAATTATGCTAATATTTCAATTAAATGTGAATGTAAATAACCAATCAAAAGCCTTTGAGTGTTAAAGTTTTATTGTGAATAGCACTGTATAATCCAGAAATCTTGCAGTAATTTATTGTATAATAGTATAAATACAACCTCTTTCAAAGCAGTACAGTATAAAGCAAAAGGGATGTTGTCTTTTGAAATATGTTCAAATAAGGCAGAAGAAAAAAATCTTACAAAAAAATGAAAGAGAGAGACAAAGAGGCATATAGCAAGAATTTCTTTAATAGAATTGAAATTGGTTTTCCCTAGATTTAAAACACTAAGGAAGGTAATGAACTAGAAAGACTCTAGGCCAAAATCAGCTAGGAGGTTATTGCCATGAATCTGAGTTGTCATTCCATCCAGGGAAAATTCAAGGATATGAGACTAGATACACTCATTTGACTCTAATCTTAATGTGTTTAGACCTAAATGGCAACCAAATTAATGCTTTTGAGTAGGAGTCCCTTCTTATTGCTTCTGCATCTAGGCTTGAAAATTGTATGGCTCCTACTTCTCATCTGTTTTCCTACTCCTGCTAACTCTGATTACAAAAATTCCTTTTTGGTTAAATTTACATTATCTTCATGCATCTATGCATTTCTCTTTCTACAGGAATAAATGCTGATTTACACAAAAATGAACCCTTCATTGCAGAAGAAAAAAATATCTTGGGAATGTCTTTAGCAAGCCATACTATCCATGACCACAGTAACACTTTTGTTAGACATCTCCCCATTATCTGGTAATTTAAGTGATGTATTTCATTGTAAGTTTTAAGTTAGCTTCTTTGTGTTTCTAAATTGAACTATATTCTTCCAAACCATACATAATCTGGTCATCTGAAATAGCAATGGATGAATACATATTTCTGTATTTGGACTCATATAAGTTATATTGGACAACAGATCAGGCTTAGTCTATTTTTTCTTACACATATGTACACATATGTATGTATGCATAATGTTGGTCTAGATGTTAAGTAATATAAATTTATATAAATATGTAATAAAATATTAGTTTTACTTGCATAATGAACAAATTAGTCTTCAGTTTCATCATATGCAAAGTGGGTATGGTTGCTGTGCTTATTTAACTGGGTTTCACTTGTTCAAAAACACACACACTAGAAGAAATGCTTCAAATGAATATCTAAGTTTGCTAAATATGCACTATAGACAATTTTTTCAGGGAGATAATAACTTTCAAGACTATCTTGGTAAAAAGGAAAATTATTTCTGTATTGTTACAAACACAAAATCTTCTCTAGATACACATATTTATGTTTGAAAACAGTTATTACCACATTTGTGCAGTCTGCTTTTCTTTAATGTAATAATAACATAATTACATAATATACAACGTGGTACAATAAGTAGCACAAATTATTTCAAGTGGGTAAGAAAGAGATTAGCCAGCCAAATTCAGTAAGGCAAAAGTCAGCCTTTAGTCTAATATATTTTTTCCTTATGAAGTTTAAACAAGTTCATGACATGATTGTTGGAAGCTGTTTAGATTTGCTCCCCATTAATGAAAGTACTTCCAAAAAAGAATACACTAAATGTTTCACAGCCACTCAAGGCTAACTCCAAAAGTTTGGCTGTCTCTGTGGGTCTCCAAACTGTCTCTTGAAACCAGACTACTTTTGGAATGCACCATTAATCCTGGTGAGATAGCAGCAAACTTGTAATTCTAAACACTTTTACAATTTTACTATTTTTGGCCCCTGAATGGCTCAGTTGGTTAAACGTCTGATTTTGGATCAGATCATGATCTCAGGATCCTGGGATTGAGTCTTGCATCAGACTCCATGCTCAGTGGAAAGTCTGCTTCTTCCTCTCCCTCTCAGTGTCCCTCTGTTTTTCCCCCCACTCATGCCTCTCTATCTCTGAAATAAATAAAAATCTTAAAAAATATTTTTTACTACTCAATAGAATAGTGGTTGCCAGGGACTGATGGGTAGAGAGAGTGGGGGATGTTGGTTAAAGGGTGCACATTTCCAGCTATAAGATGAGTAAAACCCAACATGGATCAGTGGAACAGAATAGAAAACTCAGAAAGGGACCCATAACTATATGGCCAACTAATCTTTGACAAAGAATGAAAGAATATCCAATGGGAAAGAGACAATCTCTTCAACAGATGGTGTTGGAAAACTGGACAGTGCAACATGCAGAAGAATGAAACTAGACCACTTTCTTACACCATACAAAAACATAAATTCAAAATGGATGAAAGAACTAAATGTGAAACAGGAATCTATCAAAATCCTGGAGAACACAGGCAACAACCTCTTTTATCTCAGCTGCAGCAACTTCTTACTAGACACATCTCCTGAGGCAAGGGAAACAAAAGCAAAAATGAAGTCTTGGGACTTCATCAAGATAAAAAGCTTCTGCACAGCAAATGAAACAACAAAACTAAAAGGCAACCTACAGAATGGAAAAAGATATTCACAAATGATATATCAGATAAAGGGCTAGTATCCAAAATCTATAAAGAACTTAACAAACTCAACGCCCAAAAAAACAAAACAAACAAATCCAGTAAAGAAATGGGCAGAAGTCATAAACAGACATTTCCCCAAAAAAGACATCCAGATGGTTGAAAGATACATGAAAAAATGCTCAATATCACTCATCATTGGGGAAATACAAATATAAACCACAATGAGATACCACATTATGCCCCTCAGAATGGCTAAAATAAACAAGTCAGGAAACAATAGATGTTGGTGAAGATGCAAAGAAAGGGAAACCCTCCTACATTGTTGGTAAGAATGCAAACTGGTGCAGCCACTCTGGAAAACAGTATGGATGTTAAAAAGTTAAAAATAGAACTATCCTACAACCCAGCAGCTGCACTCTTAGGTATATATCCAAAGGATACAAAAATAGTGATTCAAAAGGACACATGCAACCCAATGCTTGTAGCAGCAACCTCCACAATGGCCAAAATATGGAAAGAGCCTAGATGAATGGATAAAGAAGAGGTGGTGTATGTGTGTAGGGAGTATGACTTAGCCATCAAAAAGAATGAAATCTTGCCATTTGCAATGATATGCACAGAATTAGAATGTGTTATGCTAAGCAAAATAAGTCAGTCAGAGAAAGACAAATACCTTATGATTTCATTCATATGTAGAAGTTAAGAAACAAAACTGATGAACAGAGGGGAAAGGAAGGAAAAATAAAATAAGATAAAAACAGAGAAGGGGGTAAACCATAAAAGACTCTTAACTATAAAAAAAAACAAACAGGGCAGCTAGAAGGGAGGTCGGTGGTAGGATGGGGTAATTGGGTGATAGGCATTAAGGAGGCACTTGATGTAAGAAATACTGGGTATTATATACAACTGATGAATCACTAAATTCTTTCCCTGAAACTAATTCACTATATGTTAACTAACTTGAATTTAAATAAAATCTTTAAAAAAAAGATGAGTAAGATCCAGGGATCTAATGTACAACACAGTGACTGCAGTAACAAATACTGTATTACATACTAGAAGATTGTCATGAAAGTAGAGCTTTCACCATAACAGCAACAACAGCAGCCAAACAATAATTATGTGAGGTAAAGGATGTATTAACAAACCATGTTGTGGTAAACCTTTTCCAACATATGTTAATTAAATCATATATTTTACACTTTAAACTTATGAAATGACATAATGTTATAGGTCAATTTTATATCAGCAAAGCTGGGGAAAAATCCCATAATTTTACCACTCTGGATATTCTGTAAGGCTAACTCCAAAAGAAAAAAGTATATACCTCAATTGTATTAGCACCAAAACATTTAAATGATGACTGCTTTGTATAGAATTTTCCCAGCTTGTTTCTCTGAGTTGATTTTCATCCACCCAATTATAGGAGTTTAGGAGACAATAAACTCATACAAATCAATATAACAACTAAACAGATGAAAAATGGTAAAGCAAAAACGTGTACATGTTATTATAACTATCCAAGTTAAAAAAAAAAAAAACACTGCTCTCTGCTAAAATTATCCCACTTGGAAAATCTCATTTTAATGGCTCTTCTGTCATAAGAAACAGTCTTTCAAAAACATTTTTACACAAAATATACTCAATAATGCAAACACCCACACCCCAGTTTCTAAAGGACCTTAATGAATTGATATTGCAGCAGCAAACAACAACACTTCTGGTTACAGAGTTCTCACACAGCTTCAAGGCCACTGCAGCACTTTACAGGAGAAAGACTTTGGCAAATAAACTCCTTGGGAAGCAACAGATCTATTTTGTAAAGTAATGCAAAAACTTCTATGATTTAGTTATATATTGAAATATTTCTACACTCTCATTTGTTAATCTTTGAAACAACAAAGAAGGAAAAAATAAGTTGACGGGAAGCCTTGTGAAGTGTTTTCTTCAGGTTTTTTATTCTTGCCTTTTCATTAAAGAAAAAATACAAAATGTGCTTTCATGAGACCATTGAATTAAAGATTTAAATGGAAATTATTTTTAACCTTTTATGCAAAGATAATTTTAAAAGGAATAAAATTATATCTTTATAGATGTGTTATTTTATATTCAGAAATTAATGATTTCTGGACTCTTATTAATGTGGAGGTTAAGAAGATATGAGTGGTGTGTGTGTGTGTGTGTGTGTGTGTGTGTCCGTATGTACGTGTTGAGGAGGGTAAAAATAATAGACAAATATTTCTTACAGATACTATTCTAGAATTTTATCCAGCTAGTCCTGAATTACTAATCAAACCTCACTGCAGTTGAAGTAACTTCCAATTTCCTTCCTATCTTTTGTGAGGCTGATTCAATTTAGCACTCATGATATATAGACTTTTAAAACAGAGGAGCATATTTGACATGAAGCAATTAGACTAGGAAACACCAATAGATTTTTTTTCTCACATTTTTTCCCACACATCTCTGTTCTAATTTCTAGAGATAGATATATTTTACTGAAGGGGCTCCATAGGCCATGTTCCTTTATTGAAGAAACAATGAAAGTGATGACACTGACCCCTTCTCAGGCTGACCAAGGATAACTGGCTTGCTGGTATTTCCTCTTGGGAAAAAGTCCATACCAGAACGAAGAGTTCTGAGACAATTTAGACTTCCACTGAAATCACAATAGAAAAAAAGCTTAGGCCACATTAATGGATATTTATAAATTATTACATATCCAAACAGCAGGAAATGGGTTCTTCGCAATTGCGTATGGATCATACACCAAGAATGGGCAATAAATCAACTCTCAGAAGTTTAAAAGAATCAAAATCACATAGAGTATGTTCTTTGACCATGATGCCATTAAATTAGAAATCAGTGACAAAAAAATATCTGGCAAATCTTCAAATACCAGATTTTAAACAATCTACTCCTAAGTAAGTCATAGTTTTGTAGAATAAAACCCAATGAGTGTTTAAATGATATTTCTAAACAAATAATAATGAAAGCTCAGTATTTCAAACTTATGGAATCTCAGGTAGGCAATGTTTGGAGAGAAATATTTTTTTAAATGCTTCTTTTACAAAAAGGAAAAGATACCAAATCATGCTGCCATTTGAAAAAGATATTTTAATAAAGTGGAATTAATTAAAGAAAATAATAAATAATAAAAAATAATAGTGGGAATCAATGAAATACAAAATAGATAAATATTAACTAATATAAAATCAATAGTCAAAATTAGTTCTTTGACATGGTTAATAAATTTGTTATATTCCTTGGAAAATTGATCATGAAAAATAAAAAAAGAGAAAAACACACACAGTAACCAATATCATAATAAGAGGGAACATCATTACTGATGATATTAATATTTAAAATATTATAACAATATTGTGCCAATAAAATTGACAGGTAAAATGCACATATTCCTTAAAAATCACAACTTACCAAATCCAAATAAAAAAATAGAAAATCTAAGTAGCCCTATATCTTTTGTTGACATTTTTTAGTTAAAAAAAAATACAAAGAAAATTCTAGAGACAGATAGCTTCACTGATGAGTTATATAAGGCATCAGGAAGATATAATATGGTATCATGTGAAGCTTCTGGAGACTATAAAAGGGGAGAACACTACCTGACTTGCTCTTTTGAAGCCCACATAACCCTGAAACAAAAGTCAAGCCTATGACAATCAAAGACAAATGCAGACTGGCTATTCCTCATGAACATAATACTAGTAAATTGCATCCAACAATGTAAAAAAGGATAATACATCATGACCAGATAGGTCTTATTCCAGGATTGTAAAATGGTTTAACACTCAGAAATGAATTAATGTAATCTATCTATTTTTAAAAATCATATAATGACATCAATAGATACAGAAAGCATCATTTAACAAAATTCAACACTGATTCATGATAAAAGCTATTAGAATTTCCAGATCAAAAAGTAGGGAGTCATATAACAACCTGCAGCTCACATCACATCTAATGGGGAAATATTGAACACCCCCTCTATCTCAATATTGAGAACAAGAAAAAGATGTCTCTTTTTAACATTTCTACTCAACAGAGATACCACATCTGTCTAAACACTTCTTAAGGGTGTGATGTTCAGTCAGGCACAATAGTGATTACTCGTGGCCATGATTTTCTCTAGTTACTACAGCAATTTTATTCCAAAAGTTTCTAAGAAAATTTAACCTGGATTTATGTCAGATAGGTGAATCATAGTGTATTGATGAAAAAGTGCAGGTTCTCCAGTTTTCTAAAATCTACACTAATGGTAAATGAACCACAAGTTTAGTGTTTCCCTTCATTACATGACCAGATCAATAAGCCTTTGCAAAGCAAATCAGCTTTATATTATTATAACAGCAATCAAGCGAAACAGGTTAAAACTTTATAATTACAATTAAATTCTTTTGAAATTTCAACATGATACATGGTGATAATTCAAAACATGTGCTTAGAGTAGAACAGTTTGCGGAGATGTAACAGGATATTTTATGGCATCAATAGAGTTTTATTAATCATAATTTTGTAAAATTTTATAGGGAGGCATATAGTAATCTCGGAACTGATGTGACAATTATTTATTTTCCAATAGCAGAAAAAGTTCTCACTGACACTCTAGTAGGAATCTAAAAGGAAAGAAGATATTGTAATAGCACCTTTTTTAGGATAAAAGAAGAAATAAACACCATACATGAGAAAAAGCCAATAAACATTAACTGTAGCACCTTTAAATAAAATTAGAAGAATAATTTGAGTCACAAAGTATTGTGCTAATGAACTGGAAAGAGTGCACTGTTTAATTTTATGAGTGTCCTTCCCCGATCTGATTAGGGTCATTCATTCACTTTCCCTTGAGCAATTAATTAGTTATTGAGAAACGACCATATGCCTGGTACTGTGTTTGGTAGTCGAAATTGGAAATAGAAAAGTAGACAAGACCCAGAATTTCTGATCCAGTATGAGAAATAGAGGAGACAATTGGTAAATTGTAAAAATACAATCACCATGTAGTAACTGTTGCAATTATCTGAACAGATGTTGTGGGGTATCAGACATGTCATGACTTCACCAAGGATCCTTTCTTACAAGCTTGACTTGAAAAGTCAAGGTTTGCATAGAAAACTAGAAGTTTGCTATGTGAGAAGGAGAAGGAAATGCACTCCAGATAGAGAAAAAAAAAATGAGTTTTTAAATGAGACCTTGCTTGTTTGAGAAATGTTGAAAAACTCAAGAGAAGTGAGGTCCCAGGTCCTACCTTGAAGCAAGCAGGTGGAGAGGGAGGCTTTGGGAAATAAAAAGAAGACGCGAAGCTTGAAAGAGAAGCTTAAGCAAGTTTGTGGATAATGTTAAAGCCTAAGCCAAAGTGGAATTTATCCCATCGACAAGCAACACGGAAGAGCTACTTTAAAACAGGAAGTTTGGCATTATTAGGGACTTTTATCTCTAAAAAGTGCATCAGCACATGCTAAAGAAGTTTCAGTATCTCCATCCAGAATTTTGTTGTTTTAAGTCATCCAGATGCACAAATGAAGAATCAGGCACAGATTAGTTTTACACTCTTGCTACTTGACAAATTATGTTTTTAGAAAGACCTTTATGTGGCAATTTCTCAAATGGATTTGACTAGTGAGAAACTTGTAGGAGGGTGGCCAGTCAGGGAAATGAGAAACTAGACTTGTACAGAAATAATAGTGGCATCTACAATAGAATTCCATACTATCACAATGTACATGAGCACTGCTGACTTTTGAAATTAGATACATAGCATAAAAATGGCTATGACATCTGTAATCCTTTTATACTGTTTCTGCCTTTTTTCTTTATCAATTCCTCTCTTTCCGAAATTTCCCTGTATGGCTAACCACTCATCCTTTATGCTAAAAGAGTGTAAAAATGATCTGTGCTTCATTCTTCATTTGTGCATCTGAATGACTTAAAATAACAAAATTCTAGATAGAGGCACTTTTTAGAGATAAAAATCCCTAATAATGCCAACTTCCTCTCATTCTCTATTTGACTTTGGTGAAGGAAGAAAATTATATAATAAGAGGTTTATGATTTTCTCTATAAGAAGGATAATTTTATGCTCTTGTAAAAACAGTAGGATTTATGTGTATATTTGACTGGGGAGCTGGTGCTTGCTACTGATGATTTTGTCAACAGAGGAAAGAGATAACATTAGAGATTCCAAACACTGAGGGCTTTTTTTTTCCTAATTTGCAGTTTTAAACCAAGTTTTGAAAAATAATGTGCACATCTTAAATTGCTGAGGTCGCTTTTAAAAAATTCTGCAAAGCACAATGCTTGGCAATATAAAAGGCATAAAGTGATGCTCATGTTTGAGGAAACAGTCTGTTTTATGAGGGAATTTCAACAAGACAATACCATGATCAGAATTTCAATAGTTTGATGGTCTGTTCCTTTCAAATTCCAGCACCAGCAGGTTCTAAAGTTGGCAAGTGACTTTGGTCTGCTATTTTGCAGGAACCACATTTAAGTCAGGGAGACCTGTTTATGTGCCCAGAGATTGTGTCATTCCTCGGGGAGTGTACAGCCCTCTAGGTATAGGTGTGAAGAAGGGGGAGAGAGGTGCATTCTCCCCCTGAGGCTTATGACAGGCTGCTGTAGCCTCATGCAGCCTGGTAGCAACCCTTCACTTAAGCATATGTAACACCTCCACCTCGGTGAAAATAGGGGAACATGTTTCTCATCTAGGTATCCTACCACTTCAAATAGTCTTGAATATGGTAGACACTTAAAAACTTTATTCAGTCAAATTAGTCCAAATGCCCAGAGTGTTTAATGCATGGTACATTTTCCTGATCTTCTCAATTGCAAAGTTATGTTAAGAGGGATGCCTCGAAGGCAAAATAAAACCCGAATATTTTTTAATGCAGTCTTTGAGGAAAGTGTGGGGAAAAGCTGGGCCTTGATGAACCTTTGATTGAATTATCAGTCCTGCTGCAAACTAACTGGAGGCAAGTTTCCTAGCCTCGTTCAACCTCAGTTTTCACATCTATAATTAAAGTGACTGATTCTCTGGAGATTGTGAATTGTGATCATGGACAAAAGACAGGGAAAGAGGGAACATTAGTTTTGTGTACACACACACACACACACACACACGACACACACGACACACATGACACAGAAGAGTATTTAACCTCAGGACACTTTAGGCCATGAAACCTCTACCTTCCCCCTACTTCTTGCCACCGACCCCCTGCTTCTCTGCCACAATGAGACATGAGTCTTTGAGGAGGGAAGTGCCCTGGTTAAGATTATCCTTCATATTGCAAGTGACACAAAGTCAGCTCTATCCAAAGCCATAAGCTTCCATTTTCTTGCTAGTCCTACATCATTTACTCATTTTATATCATAATAAAGTTGAGATTGCTTGTGACATTGAAGATATAATTTGGCCAAGTACAAACAAAGCCCCCAAAATTGCTGAACTCGAGGGTGATTACCCTGTCAGCTGAGGTATGGGGGCAGGTTTGGGGATGATGAGTTATCACAATATTCCACGGGCTGAATGAATCTCCTCCCCTGTTAGTAAGGAGTAGATAGTGACATTTAACTCATTGCTTTGTTGTGTCAACACGTATGTACTGGGTTTCTTAACCTTACCAATATATTTTCACTTCATATTATACCACAGGTATAAAAGCTGCTTATGTTCCAATTAACATTTAATTGAAATGTTTTATGGACATATGAGAAAAAGCACGAAAAAATACATAAATGGTACTCTTAGACATATTTCTGTCAAAAATGACAACTAGAAAATAACTATCCAGTGACTTCAGAATCAAATTCACACTGTAAACCTGCACAAACACTCTTGTTACACCCTCAAGTCATGATTTATAGTAGTTTCCAGGCACTGTCAGGATATCTAAGAACTAGAAAACTTTCTTGCACTTTTTCAAAACTATTGTTTCAAATCACAAATATTTATTACTAGAGACACTAGAAGTCCAGGGGTCCCCTGCATCCCAAAGAAACCTCTGCAAAGAGATGGCATGTACCTGTGCTTCTCAAAATTTAACGCATATCTGAGGAACCAGCAGATCCTATTAAAATGCAGATTATGGTTCAATAGCTCTGGGACTGGGCCCTAGAGTCTGGAGCTATAACAAGCTCCTGAGGGAGGCTAGTGCTAGTGGCTAGGGGAACACACTTTAAGTGGCCACAGTATAGACTCTTGACTTCCTAGGAAACACTAACTGCTGGCTTCTTGCTGCATAAACCACATTAAAGATGTGGTTGTGGTGGCTTGTTTGGGCAGGTGCTATATCTGGTGATTATCACTACTAGCACAGTGCCTGGCCAAGGTAAATATCCCTGCGTATTTGCTGAAATACTAATCTAGACTGTCGAGTTTGATATAAATGAGGGCCCGGGTGTGTGGCTATCATAACTCTGGTAAAGCGAACCTGTGTTAAATAGCAGTTCTAGTAAGAACTGTGAAAAGGTGAGGAATCATTTACAATCTCTAATGAAATATCTTTTCAATGTAAAAATATCTCTTTTCAATGAGATATTTTTCTCTGGTTAATTCAGGTGTTAATTCATACCACATAATGAGAAGCAAATTGAACTTTTGGACTATGAATGTGGAGACTTCTAGCTATAGAGTTATTTTAAATTTTTTTTTAAGATTTTATTTATTTATTCCTAAGAGACACATAGAGAGAGGCAGAGACACAGGCAGAGGGAGAAGCAGGCTCCATGCAGGGAGCTCGATGTGGGACTCAATCCAGGGACTCCGGGATCAAGCCCTGAGCTGAAGGCAGAAGCTTAACCCCTGAGCCACCCAGGCGTCCTCTATATGTGAACTTTAAATACCACATTAATGTTAATATGTCAGTATCTAGGCAAACAGAGATTTCCTATTTGTATTTCATGTTTTAAAGAAACAATTTATTAAACACTTTACATCCTATCAAAAGAGAATTTCCAATATAGTCTCATAGTTATGGATAAGAAACTCCATAGATTTTTAGGAGATAGAACATAAAACTTTTCATTTGATCACATAACGTAAATGAGGGCCATGTAGATAAATCTGCCCCCAAATGTTATGTAGTGGGAATTTTTATTTTTCCTAAACAATAAACAGATATAGCAATAGTATGAAAAGGAGTAAATATTGGTATAATAGCTATAAATACATGTTTTTAGTATTACTGACAATTTCATAAATTTGAGACAAGATTAAAAACAGAATGCGAATTATGAAAGGTGTTCATTTCTTTACTGCATCAAAAGGAGTCACAATAAACGTGATTTTTAATTTGTTTTAAAACATAAAAAAAGTTAAACTTATTTAGGTGGTTCATTCATTCACTCATTTATTTTGATTTAAAAAGGGACTGATAAACGGACTTTAAGATTCCGTGACAGTTCCTTTCCTGACCATCCTCTACCGCTTCTATTTTAGATCGTAGAGAAAGGCTCCCTCTACTGGGCAGATTGTCCGTGATGTACATGGAAAACCTTTGAATGACCCAAATTCCGAAACCCCGAAGATGAAAAATACCTGGCACTTATAAGGATAGCTGTTGACTGAGCGCTATTTGTAATGCTCCGAAGACAAAAAGAATCAGGTAGGCAGTAATACCGCGAGTCCTTAATATTAAAAAAAGTCAGTTCTTTTCTCTGCTGCAGATTACCGGCAGGGACGCGTGGGTGGCTCAGCGGTCACACCCACCGTGGGCTCAGCGGTCCCCGCTCTGGGTCAAGTCTCGGATGGGGACCCCCGCAGGGAGCCTGCTTCTCCCTCTGCCTGTGTCTCTGCTTCTCTCTGTTTGTCTCTCATGAATAAGTAAATAAAATCTTTTAAAAAATTATGTTAAAAAAAGATAGTAGCCAGGAACATTTATTTAAATATTAAATACTATATTTTGCAGCAATTATTCCCCTATTCTAAGGTAACTGATATCACAGAATGTCTGCTTTCTTTTTCTGAAATTCGGAGGTCTAGATTACCTCCAACTGAATAATATTTAATTTGGACCCATACAGTTTGTCTTTCCAGCTAACTTATGCATTTCCCGAAAGGGAGAAATATTTCCCATATTCCTAATTTAATACTCAAACTTTTTAACACATTCAAATGACTTTTATGACTTTTGAAAAATTTAATCCTGCTGGTTGCACTTTTTCTTTCATTTCCAAATTGTTTACAATTCAATTTCAAACCTGTTAAAAAAGAGAGTTTATGGATACAATGGAATATTCCTCAGCCATTAGAAATGACAAATACCCACCATGTGCTTCGACGTGGATGGAACTAGAGGGTATTATGCTGAGTGCAGTAAGTCAATCGGAGAAGGACAAACATTATATGGGGAATATAAAAAATACTGAAAGGGAATGAAAGGGAAGGGAGAAATAATGAGTGGGAAATATCAGAAAGGGAGACAACATGAGAGACTCCTAACTCTGGGAAACGAACTAGAGGTGGTGGGCGGGGTGGGGGTGACTGGGTGACAGGCACTGAGGGGGGCACTTGATGGGATGAGCACTGGGTGTTATTCTATATGTTGGCAAATTGAACACCAATAAAAAATAAATTTTTTTTAAAAAGAGACTATCTTATTTCAATGCTAATATGTACCTACATTTTAGATCATATATAGAGCATACTAAAGGAATTATTTTAAATTACTCTCATAGTGTATCTTTTTTTCTTATTTATAGTTTTTTCTCTTTTTAAATCTTGTTTGCCATAAAATCAAGATTTTCTTAAAATTATAACTCAAAATTTAATAACTTGGAAGATCTCAGGTTTTTGTTCTACTTGCCAAAAACAATGATATTTTTTTTTTATGTTGAAGAAAGAAAAAAGAGTACAAGCATGGGAACTTATTGTCCCAGCAAAATTCACATAGTCATTACTTGGCGGATTGCCTCTTGAATGTCAAACCGGAGCTTATTCAAGTAGAACCATCTCAGTGATGCCTTTTAGGGTTTATAAGACCAAACTTTTCCTACATATGGCATCCTTCAACATTACCTCCACAAAAAATATTTCTGTACTCAAATTCAAATGTTGAATTCTACCTATCATTGTGGAGCCAATAATTTTTCTTTTTGAATTATATTATTTTTTTCTCTGGCTATTTTACAATCCATCAGTAGCTAAACTCCCAGAATATTAATACATGTATTTTAAATTGAATTACATTTTCAATACAGTCTTTTGGAAACTTATAGATTCAGGGTTCCTCCGTCTTTCTCTAATCTTTTTTTTTTTTAAGATTTTTTATTTATTCATGAGAAACAGAGACAGAGAGAGAGAGAAAGAGAGAGAGAGAGAGGCAGAGACACAGGCAGAGGGCGAAGCAGGCTCCATGCAGGGAGCCCGACATGGGACTTGATCCTGGGTCTCCAGGATCACACCCTGGGCCAAAGGCAGGTGCCAAACCACTGAGCCACCCGGCTGCCCCAAAAAATATCTTTAGAATATATGAAATTTAAGTGATCCAATCTTAGCATTTTGAAGAATCCTAGAGGTCACCTAATGCAACCATTAGTTAGTAAATCAATCCTATACCATTTCTAAAAAAATGGTTATCTAGCTCATACACAAACACTTTTATTAATGGGTAGTTTATAACTTTTTCAAGATATTTATAGGGAGATACAACTTTTAAAAAGTTTATCTAATGAATGGATAAAGAAGATGTGGTCTATACATATAATGGAATATTAATCAGCCATCAAAAAATGAAATCTTACCATTTGCAATGACACGGATGGAACTAGAGGGTATTATACCAAGCAAAAAAAGTCAATCAGAGAAAGACAAATATCATATGATTTAACTCCCATATGGAATTTAAGAAACAAAACAGAGAAGCATAGAGGAAGGGAGGAAAAAATAAAATAAGACATAATCAGAGAGGGAGACAAACTATAAGAGACTCTAAACCATAGGAAATAAACTGAAGGTTGCTGGAAGGGAGGGGGAAAAAGGGGTGGAGTAACTGTGTGATGGGCTTTAAGGAGGACACGTGTTGTAATGAGCACTGGGTGTTATGCACAATTGATGAATCACTGATCCCTCCTTCTGAAACCAATAATACATTATATGTTAATCAATTGAACTTAAATTTTTTAAAAATCAAACTTCTTAAAAAAATTTATCTGTATGTTACATGAAAAAAAAAATGCCTCCTTTTAACTTCTACCCATCAGTCCTTTTTCTGTATCTTGGAAAGCACTGGTGGTCTTTACTACTCCATAATTTCTCATGTGATATAACCACAAAATATTCTATTCTGATTACCTTTTTCTGAATGTGTCTTAGTTTGTTATTATTTTCCTAAAAGTCTACTCTTAAGAATTGAGCAATTTGGGGGGCACATGAGTAGCTCAGTATGTTAAAGTTTGCCTTTGGCTCAGGTCATGATCTCAGTGCCCTGGAATGGAGCCCCATGTCTGGCTCCCTGCTTAGCGGGGAGTCTGCTTGTCCCTCTCCCTCTGCCATTCCCACCACTCATGCTCTCTATCTCAAGTAAATAAATAAAATCTTAAAAAAGAATTGGGCAATTTGTCACATGAAGTCCATAAAAATAGGACATATAGAAAAAAATGGATTCTTCATTAACACAAAATCTTTAATGTGCATATTTTGTATATATTTAAATGTGAAAATATATTTATAACATTTTCTTATAAATTAAAAAATAAATAATGCCACTACTTAGAACATCTTACTGGTTATGCTCATAACATTCCAAAAAAATTATGTGAAATGTGGGCTATTGGGACAAGGCAGCAGTTTATAATTAATTATGAAAGATATTGTGGGATTTTTAAAGAGATTCATCGTTTCTTTTAACTAAAAATAAGGCTTCATATACATCATCTACTTCCCAGAAGTCACTCTGACCAGTCTGTGTGCCACCTCTATAAATATTGTAACTACTGTTGCTTTATAAAAATATTTTCTCATGAGGAGGGCACTTGGGGGGATGAGCACTGGGTGTTATGCTATATGTTGGCAAATTGAACTCCAATAAAAAAATAATAAAATAAAATAAAAATAAAAATACTTTCTCTCATAAGTGTTAATATAACTGCATATAAATAAAGTGTATGATGATGAAGAAAGAGGAAATGGAATTATCTTTGAGATTTGAATTGCTTTCACATTTACATTTAATAATTTCAGGTACATAAGAAATAGTACGTTTACCTTTTAGCCTTTTCATTTTTCAAATAAAGTAAAGATAAATCTGTTTCCTGCTGGGAAAATTTTCAAAGAAGTTATAGAATATTCAAAATACTTATGGCCAACAATTGTAAAGATTTCCTTCTCGAATAGTATGAGGTAGTTAGCAAACTAATCATTTGATAGAGATTATAGTTTTTTTCTATAGGAAATAGGTTTTTAGATCTAAATTGTCAGTGTTTCACTGTCTTTATTTATTACTCTGATCATCTATAGATATTACAAATCCCCTTGGATGCAGAATTTCAGGAAGAAAAATAATAGCTTCCCAATGACTGGATGAACTTACAATTCTTCTGTTAAGTAACACAATTTTACCAGTATTTCTGTCTCTGTGACATAGGTAAATCCTGTTAGAATTCTCTTTTTGGAAATGCATACTAAACATATTTATAGAATATC
Source organism: Vulpes vulpes (assembly GCF_048418805.1). Classification (NCBI taxonomy): domain Eukaryota; kingdom Metazoa; phylum Chordata; class Mammalia; order Carnivora; family Canidae; genus Vulpes; species Vulpes vulpes. Next base: position 38,160,527 of record NC_132794.1, read on the forward strand.
ATTGCTCTTTAAAAGTAAATGTTCATAATTCTTTAGTTTCTTATAATTATTTTAAAGCATTGTCACTGACTATGTGAAGCTTGTTCCTTTCATGTGTATGAAAAAGAAATGTTGCTCAAAATGGATCATAGACTTCAATGTAAAATGTAAAACTAGGAAACTCGTAGAAGACAACATAGGAGAAAACTTAGATGACTTTAGGTGTGATGATGACCTTTAGATACAACACCAAAAGCACAATTCATGAAAGAAATCATCGATAAGCTAGACTTCTTTAAAATTAAAAACATCTGCTCCGTCAAAGACAAGAGAATGCAAAGACAAAGTCCCAGACTGGAAGAAAATACTTGCTAAAGATACTGCTGATAAAGGATTCTTTTCTAATATATACTAAAAACTCAAGATTCAAAAATGAAAAAAAAAAACAATTAAAAAATGAGCCAAGGAAAGAGACACCTCAACAAAGATCTGCAGATAGCAAATAAGCAAATGAAAAGATAACCCACATTGTACGTCATCAGGGAAATGCAAATTAAAACAACAAGAAAATATTACCTCACCCTTCTAAAATAGCCCAAATCCAGAACACCGACAACACCAAATACTGGTGCGGATGTGGATTAACAGGAACTCTTGTTCATTGTGTGTGTGTGTGTGGGGTGGGGGGCATTTAGGAAAACGGTTTGGCAGCTTCCTCCATAATAGACCATACTCTTGCTACGTGATTCAGCAATTGTGCTCCTTGGTATTTACCCAGAAAATTTATGTCCAGACAAAAAGCTGCACATGAAGGTCTATAACCCCTTTATTCATAATTGTTAAAGCATGGCAGCAACCAAGATTTTTGTTAGTAAATAAAAGGATAAATAAACTGGTACATACAAACAACGGAATAGTATTCAGCATTAAAAAGAAATGAGCTATCAAGCTACAACTTTTTTAAAAAATATATTTCTTTCTTTATTCATGAAAGACACAGAGAGAGGCAAAGACACAGGCAGAGGGAGAAGCAGGCTCCCTGCAGGTACCCCGACGTGGGACTCTATCCCGGAACTCCAGGATGCTCTGAGTGGAGGGCAGAAGCTCAACCACTGAGCCACCCAGGCGTCCCAAGCTGCAGCTTTTTGTGGAAACTTAAATGCATATTACTGAGTGAAAGAAGCCAACCTGCAAAGGTTACATACTATATAATACCAACTAAAATCCTATTGTTTAGTTACAAAACTTTAGCATATCTAAACTTCAACACAGGAAAATTATATGAAAAGAGGCTATATCTAAACTCAAATTAAAAATATTATTTTGAAAATCAATTTTCTGGTTTAAAAATTTCCCCAAGACCCGAAATATCTTTTATTTATAAAATCTCTTTAATTTCTAAGGGTATTAATTTCTTTTCTTTACATATAGTGACAAAAATTAAGTATTGATAAATTAAAACATCATAGGAAAACTAACATTTTTTGAGTAATGCCTTCCAACAACAAATGGTTATAAAATCCTGAAACTATATGAAATTTCTGAAGTGGTGAGACATTCTAACTCTAATTCCTGAAATACTTACTTCTGTGTTCCCTTGTGGAGATATATGAGCCTTAGTATACCTTACCTCAGGTGAATTGTCATTTTAAGGAAGATAAAGAATATCCACATAATAGGAAAAATCCTTTTCTTTAAGTGGGATTTTCCAATATCTGATAATTATCAATAAGCTAATAATTAAATTATCATTGTTATCCATGGTGAAAAAACTCAAGCCTAGAGCAGAAAGGTGCAATAACCTTATACATTGCTTATCTTTGACTGATTTATCTCACTCACCGTATTTATAGCTTCATTTCTGGATATATTACTTTCCTTGCATGAGCAGAGCTATAAGTGATAATCAAAGGCCATTGCAGTGCTAAACTGAGGAAAAGGTTTCATGTATGGTCATTACTTAGCTGATTTCCTCATGAAACCTGATGTCACTCTCTAGCCTCTCTCCAGAAATTAATTCCACATGATTGGAAACTCATCAGCATTTTGCATTAGCTGGGGCATGCCTGAGAATATTAACTTTGGAAATACATATTCCCTGTTTAAATTACTACCTTTTCTGTTGGTGCAGTGAACACTGACTTAGCAGAATTCTCTCCTTGGGACTCTTAAGAGGCACTGTAGATACAGAGAGAACCAAGAAGATTGTCAACTGAAGAACCTCATACCTATAACCCAACCTATGAAGTAGAGGCTAAAGGAAGGCATTTTTGTTCACATGAATAAGTGAACCTACATGGATTAAATCTACACGGATGATGAGAATTGCATTTCAGAAACAGGTGTTTCAGTGTCGCTTTGCTTGTATTTGTTTTTAAATCACTTCTTTTTGGCCACATTTAAAACATAGCTTCAGAAAATCATTATTGTGCACTTTTTCAAAAGTTTACATCATATATATCGGCTTGTGTTTAAATTTTATAAATATTTGAAGATAAAGGGGGACTATGATTTATATTATTCATGAGCACAGAAAAGAAACAAATTAAGATGCATGAATTCTGAGAAACAGGGAAGGAAATTTTCGAAAGATTAGAACATAGTACTAAATTTAGAGACAGTGATAGTGTATAAATTAATTTTGCTTGAAAATAAGAAGGAAACATCTTTTTCTCAGACTTCTCTTTAAAATGAGAAAGCATCAAACATTTATAAGAAATAATTTATGAAGATTATCCTTCTTTAATAATGATGAACAACACTAATATTTGCTATAAGATGCTATTTTAGCTCACCATGCCATAACCAATTTTTTTTATTAATCTATTTTGCTCTGGCATACATGATTTGCTTTTTGTGATATATGATTATATAAAGGAATAAGGCATATTTTAGGAGACATTTATTATATTTCTAAAATAAACTTTGAATATCATGTCAAGATAGAAACTGATTTAGTGCTGGATGAATAACAGTGTAGCAAAAATACCTATTTTGGCTTTGCAACTTTAAAAGTCTTTGAAATAAAATTTGAAGTTAGTTGACTCATAGGCTTATGAGGACTTCAAGAACGTTTTGCAGACAAGGCAAGTGTTTTTAATCTTTTTTCTTGCACATGTAACTTAGATATTCAATAAGGTGTTAGAATATTAAGTACTATTTACATGGAAACAGTCACTAATAGTTCTTAAAACAATTTAATAGTCTCAAATTATTTCGGCTAATTTTAGCAATGTATAAGGACTGATGGTGTGAGACAAATCACAATATTTTAACTTCTAGGGAGCTGAGCTGATTACAGAACATTGTGAAGATATTTCTACTTGTACCAAAAAAACTTTCCCATTATTAATGCATATTTTTTTGTCTTTAACAATGCTACACTGAAAGGTAAAACCAAAACAAAGATCCTCCATTAAATCCTGCTTTGATAAACTCTTAGAGGAAAAAAATGACACACATTCCTTTTTTCTCTCTATTATCTCTACTTCTATCTCTCTATTAGAAGAGCTGAGGAGATTGGTTTCCATCAGTAAAGCCCACATGTATCAAGATAATCTTTACTATATATTTAGATTTTGGTGATGAATTGTGTTGTTCCAAAAATTATGTATTTGCCAGATTTTTCCCTCATTCAAAGACCAATAATTATCTTACCCAAAACAAAAACACTTATTTGAAAAGTTATATGCACCCCTGTGCTTATTGTGGCATTAGCCAACCTGAGTGTTCATCCATAGATGAAAACATACAAATCATACACACACAATGGAATATTACTCGGCCATGAAAAAGACCTTGCCCTTTGCAACAATATAGATGGACCTAGATGTTATTAAGCTAAGTGAAATAAGTCAGACAGATAACAGATGCAACATAATTCCACTTATATGTGGACTCTAAAAAACAAAATGAACAAAAAAGCAGAAACAGACCTGCAACTACAAAGAACACAAACTGATGGTTGTTAAAGAGGAAGAGGGTGGGAGGTTGGGAAAAGTGGATGAAGTAGAGTGGAAGGTATAGGCTTCCAGTTACGAAAAGAAGAAGTTGTGAAGAGAAAAGGGTATATAGGCAATGATGCTGTAATAGTGTGATATGGTCACACATGGTAGCTGCACACTTGTGGGAACATAACCGATAGATTTGTTGAATCAACCTATGTTGTAAACACCTGAAACTAGTGTACCATTGTTTAACCATATTTCAATTTAAAAAAAAATAAGCAAGAAGCCAACTCTCAGTTTACTTTAAAAAGTTTTTAATTAAATATGATTAGAGTCCCTTAAATAGTATGAAATTTCTTTTATGCTTACTTGTTTGAGTTTATCTCATCTGCCAAGAAAGAAAGGGATGTAAGATACGTAGGCTAATAGACTCTCATCTACTTTTAAAAATATTTTTAAATAAGTATTTAAATATTAATGCTAATTAAATTAAATATAAACATCAAAATATTTTTAAAATATTTTAAGCAATTCAGCTTCACAGCACATTTTTTAAACAGCATGAGAGAATCTTATTTGAAATTGTCATATAAGAAATTCTGTGTGGTCTTAAATAGCACCACTAAAATGTCCTATTTCTTGAGTGATGGGTTCACGTTTGCTTTATTTCTTTTGCTTCATAATTTGTGTATCATATAATTAGCTATTTCATAACAAAATATTGGGGGGGGAAGAATCTTATTTAACTCAAATTATTGACTTGGAGCACAGTGTCAATGCTGTTGTTTGCTCTAGACAGCCTTACACACAAGTTACAGATTATACTTTCTTCAATAAAGAGGATAAAAATTCCATGTCTTTCAAGGATTTCACTTTAGAGAGAGTTGCCTATGGAGAGCTTTACTTAGCTCCGTTCATACATAGATGATAGAAAAGAAGTCCTCTTATTGATAGTTCCCATTGGAACAAAAAATGAAGGCAGAAGAGTGGTATTAACTTAGAAGGATAGGACAAATAATTGTAAGATATTCTAGTTACAATCAAAACAGCAGTATGATTGGGATACCTGGGTGGCTCAGTGGTTGAGCGTCTGCCTTCGGCTCATGTCATGATCCCGGGATTGAGCCCCACATTGTGCTCCCTGGGGAGCCCACTTCTCCCTCTGCCTATGTCTCTCTCTCTCTCATAAATAAGTAAAATCTTAAAAAAAAAAAAAAACAGATTCTGGAACCAGAGTCAGAATTATAGTAAATTTTTAGAGTTCTATGTCAACTTTGACCATCCATGCTTCTAATCTCAGTCACTTCTTGGTTCTGTAACCTTGGGCAATCATTGAACCCATCTGGACCTAGGTTTTCTCATTGGTAAATGGGAAGAATAATAATAGTATTTATATTATAGACTAATTAAAAGGACCAAAGGAAAGAACTTATATTGGTACCTGAAATAAACTATGTACTATAATAACAGGTTTAGGATTTTCTCAAATTCTGTTTTTTTTTTTTTCACTCCTCAACCCTGAGAAATTTACCCAGAGAAAATGCCAATAGATTACAACAGATATTGTAAGTGATTTTATTTTACAATGCACTTTTTAAGAGATTGCTTTAGTGTCCTGTACTTGAAAAAATACATGCTTAATATTAATTAGAAGTTATCGCATCCATACATATCATATATATATGATAATATATATTTATATTTGGTACCATTCACAATTTCAGGCATCCACTGGGGGTCTTAGAACATATCCCCTGTCTATAAGAAGGAAACTACTATATGAATTAAATTTCTATTTGTGACAGGAAAACAATGAAACTTCAATATCACTTAGTAAAACTTCAAATAAATAATATTTCTTCATTCATTTGATCATTAGTCTGATATTTCCCTGCTATTTAATTTCATTACTTTTATTGCTATTGATATAATGCTATCCTTTACTTATTGTTATCCTGTCACAAGTGATGTTAACAACATGGTATCCATTTACCAACTCTTGAGATTTTACAATATGTAGAAACTAAGCTTTTCCTTCATAAGAGGTTTATAAAACTAGAATTATAACATATTTGAGAGTTACATGTCACCTTTGATCTACTTTCTATTCAAATAATAGTATATGTTAATTTTACTTATGATATGCCAGAGACTTATTTATTCATTCATTCCAGCCACTCTACCTGGGAGTTTCACTTGTGAAGAACAAGAGATTTGGGTTTGGGTATCTAAAGTCAGAAGTGGGATCTGTATTGAGTTGCAGGGTTAGAAAGTCGCACTGAAATTGAAATATTAGCAGATGCTTTTTTGCACTAAAAATTAAATTGTTTGCCATATAATTAGCTTTCTATGGTTTAAATATTTCCAGATTGTATATAATTTCTCCTTTTGATCATTTATCCCTTCTTCAATTCACCCTCTTAGAGAAAAACATTCATATTTGGAATAACTCATCTTAAACCTTTGTCTGCCACATTGTAAAGAAGGAGGGACAAGTACCACTTTCTTTTCACACCTTGGCCAGGTGAGTAAATGGAGATTTTGATGGTCAATACCCATGTGAACAGGAGATTTCCTGAGCTGTGATTGGTGTCATCATCCTTAAATGTGCAGGATTAGAGCACATCTATAACAGCACCATATAACACATTTAAACATTTTTAAATATCAATGATCTTCCCTCAGCTATTATCCATATAGAGGATATTCCATATTATCACCTAGAAGTGATAGAGTTGTGAAGGTAGTCTTACATTTGTAAGGAGAACCAATCAAGAGCTGTTTGATAGCTTTCAGAAGAATTTTTCTCTTTAAATGTGCTTAGAGCCATTTGTAAATTTTCTTTGAAAACCCAAGTCACTAAAATAATTAAGCAAAATATAACAAATACATACATATATATATATATATATATATATATATATATATATATATAAATTAAAGAGAAACATTCTGAATATAAACTCCATCTGGGTCCATGCACTTAGAGTCTAGCTCACTTCAGTCAGTACTGCCTAAACACATATGTAGGTTGGACCCACAGATACATATCTTACACATAGATAAAAGTGTGTTGTGATGGTTACATAAAGTTATAAATGGTAAAAGAAGTATAATAGTGTTCTTTTGAAGAATAATTAAATTTAGTCACATTCTTCTATACAAAAGTTGTTTTTTATTTTAAACATAAAGTTGTGATTATCCAGGCTGACCTCTCAGCTTCTGGTTGATGTCATTTTTTTTTTTAATTTTTATTTATTTATGATAGTCACAGAGAGAGAGAGAGAGGCAGAGACACAGGCGGAGGGAGAAGCAGGCTCCATGCACCGGGAGCCTGATGTGGGATTCGATCCCGGGTCTCCAGGATCGCGCCCTGGGCCAAAGGCAGGCGCCAAACCGCTGCGC